>NC_143580.1:191074479-191376682 GCF_048544385.1 Mastigoproctus giganteus
TAACCTTGCGTTGAAATAATAAAACAAAAAACAAAATTAATAGTTTAATAACTGGTATTACTAATTTAACACTGAGAAAAACACTGGGAGGGAGAAAATTGGGTATACTGAGTTATGCAAAGCCATTAGAAAGAGACTCAGAGAGGACATAAGATTTAACACAAGAAAAGTAGAACAAGCATTAAGGGAAAACAAAGGATTTAAATCAGCAGCCATGAGCAGTAATACAGAAAGACAAATGATACTGAAACTGAAGAATAGCGATGGTGTACTTATAAACAGCAGAGAAGGCATAATTCAAATAGCAAAAGACTACTATAGAGAATTATACATGGAGCAGGGGAATGATGCCAGCAGTGGGGAAGATGGATTGCAAAGTAGCAACACATACAGCATACCCGATATTCTTCCTGATGAGTTAGAACATGCATTGAAGAAAATGAAGAATCAGAAAGCCCTGGGGGAAGATAAAGTTACTGTAGAGTTGTTAAAATTGGGAGGAAGAGACATAACACAAAAACTGGCAAGGCTCTTCACAAAGTGCATTATAAAAGGTGCGACACCTAAGCAATGGAATAATGCAATCATAGTTTTGCTGCATAAGAAAGGAGATAAATCAGAAACTGGAAATTACAGACCAATTAGCTTGTTATCCCACATCTACAAGTTGTTCACAAGGGTCATTACTAACAGATTAGAAAGAATACTTGATGAGAATCAACTGAAAGAGCAAGCTGGCTTTAGTACAGGATTCTCAACTATGGATCACTTTCACGTAATATCACAGCTAATGGAGAAAGCAAATGAATATAAAACACCATTATGCCTGGCATTTGTGGATTATGAAAAGGCATTTGACTCCATACAGCATAAGGCAATGTTTCGGGCACTGGAAAGACAAGGCATAGATACCCCATATATTATGATTTTGAAGAAAATATATGAGAGTGCTACCTCCTTTATTAGACTAGACAAAGACAGTAGGAAATTTAAAATCAAGAAAGGAGTTCGACGAGGAGACAATATCTCCGAAGCTGTTTACTGCTGCCCTTGAGGAAGCTTTCAGAAGATTAGACTGGTCGCAGAAAGGAGTCAATGTGCACGGAGAGTACCTAAACCATTTACGATTTGAAGGTGACATTGTGGTCATAAGCCACGATCCCAAAGAATTAGAGGAAAATCTTAATCGGTTATGCACAGTTAGTAAGGATTTTGGACTAAAGATGAATATGGCTAAAACAAAAGTAATGATGAACAAGTATGTCACAGAAAGGGAAATAATGATTGAAGGAGCAGTAATTGAAAAGGTGGAGTCATATACTTATCTGGGACAAGTTATTAGGTGTAATAATGATAAATGGCTGGAAGTCAAGAGAATAATAAATTTTGGATGGATAGCATTCAGGAAATATAGTCACATACTGAAGAGCAATATCCCACTTTGTCTGAAATGTAAAATAATGAACCAATGTATACTCCCCACCATGACTTATGGAAGTGAAACTTGGGCACTCACCAAAAGAATGGAAGAAGTTGAGAACTACACAGCGAAGAATGGAACGAATTATATTGGGAATCAGACTGTTAGATAAGAAGAGAAACACATGGATTAGGCAGCAAACTCAAGTAAAGGACAATCTTTTCAAAACTAAAGAACTAAAATGGTCTTGGGCAGGACACACAGCTCGAAGACATGATGACGGATGGACTAAGAAAATAACAGAATGGTATCCAAGAGGAGCTAGAAGAAAACCTGGAAGACAAAGGCGGAGATGGATAGATGAAATTCATGAGTTTGTGGATAGTAAATGGATGGCCAGCGCTCAAAACAGAAGGAAAAGTTGCTGGAGAGACCTTCATCCTGCAGTGGATTGAAAATGGCTGATGATGATGATGATTACTAATTTACAATAAATCATTGTTTACAAAAGTATATAAAAAGAAAAAAGAAAAAGAATACCATAAAATACAATAAAATATACAGAATTAAAAGCGCTAAAATCTGAAGCTTTCGAAGGCTCTGCCTTCTTTCTCAACAGTACGGTTTATTTTGGCAGTGCAATCTTAAATACCTGCAGGTTCACGGCACGTCACGTGATTCAATAACACGTGCATTGTTTTCATGCGTAACGGAACCGGAAGTGGCTCGTGAGCACATCAGGTGAAATCATTCATCCCATCATTCATCCCCTCCAAGAACCACTGTCTCAAAGAGGGGATGAATCCGCATACTCCTATCTCTATTAACGTTGCTCCCAATAGAACTAATCTGCAAGCTCTCGAGCCACTTGGGGTCCCAAAACCTATGCGCCCGGTTGATGATAGTAGCTTCGTCCGGGGATTTTTGATGTTGCTTCTCCCAATAATGATCCGCCACAGCTAATTTCGCATAATCTGCACTCCTTATCACCTTTGTGTGCTCCCCCAGACGATCCTTTAAACGCCGTTTTGTTTCCCCCACATAACATTCCCCATAATCTGGGCACTTAATGCTATAAATGACCCCACTTACACTTTCTTCTGGAATGGGATCTTTCACTTGTGACAACACTGTGTGCAACTTATGTCCTGGCAGCTGCACACAGCATGTCTGATGATCCCGTAATACACAGGCTATTCGCTCGGTTAGACCTAGATAATAGGGAATGTATGCGGTAGCTGTCGACATAAATGCCTCACCTCTCCTCTGTTCTCCTTTGATGTACTTATTTATGATCCTCTTGGGGTAGCCACACCTCAGGAGATCCGCCGTGACATGCTAAAACTCTTTCTTTTTATCCTCGTAGGTGCTACAATGTGATCTAGCCCTGTCTATTAGTGCTCTAATCACACCGTTCTTGTGATGGTTGGCCTGAGCTGAATTATAGTGTGAATACTGACCTTTACACATAGGTTTTCTGTAAACTCTATTCTTTAAACACGGGCCTTCTCTGTAGACCAACGCACCCAAGAACAGTAAAACCCCTCCTTCCACCTCCGAGGTAAAATGTATAAACGGGGAGAAGCCATTAAGAAAATTCAAAACCTCATGTTCACTCCCTTTTCGAATAATTGAAAACTTATCATCTACCCATCTTTTCCACGGACGCATAGGGAGAACCATATCACTAAATATTCTAGTCTCGAGCTCCTCCATCGCCAAATTTTATAGGCAGTCCCACATATGCATTATCTGGTTTCTTGGCCAAATTGTTGGCACCTGATAGTGGGGCTCTCTGAGTTTAGTGTTAAGGATAGCAAGAATTTGGTACATTTTATAAGAGAACAATCTATAGAAGAAAATGAAACCATGATATCTTTTGATGTGACATCTCTGTTTCCATGTATTCTAATTAACCATGGGGTACGTTGTGCACACATGGCCTTACAGAAAGATGTCACCTTAAGTAGTAGGACCCAACTAGACGTGGAGGACATTTGTAAAGGTATAGAATTATGTCTATCAAGCACCACTATGGTGTTTTGTAACACTATGTATAAGCAGGTTCACGGGACAGCAATGGGTTCCGCCATTACTGCGATTATTGCTAATTTGGTGATGGAGGAGCTCGAGACTAGAACATTTAGTGATATGGTTCTCCCTATGCGTCTGTGGAAAAGATACATAGATATGTTTTCAATTATTCGAAAAGGGAGTGAAGATGAGGTTTTGAATTTTCTTAATGGCTTCTCCCCATTTATACATTTTACCTCGGAGGTGGAAGAGGGAGGGGTTTTACCTTTCTTGGATGTGTTGGTCTACAGAGAAGGCCTGTGTTTAAAGACTAGGGTTTACAGAAAACCTATGTGTAAAGGTCAGTATTCACACTATAATTCAGCTCAAGCCAACCATCACAAGAACAGGTATAAGGTAAGGTATAAGGTATGTTTGTGTCAGACGGCACCTGGGATTTCTCCCATCTCCGCGTGTGTTCGCTGTATCGAAATCTGCCAACATATCTTCGTAAAGTTTATATAATAAAAACGTTCCTCAACCTCCCCCCCCCACGTTGCTACTCTCACTAGTTCTTGATCTGGTTATCAGCAGTGTTCATTCGTGTATTAAGAATTTCCAGATAAAGGAACCACTAGGTGGCAGTGATCGCAGTGTACTGATGTGGGATTTACTTAAACATATAATTACTACCAGGGATAAAGGAAAGGGTTTTTGCTTCCGTAAAGGTGACTACAGTGGTCTCAAACAGTTTTTAAATTCTGTACAGTAGGATCAACTGATGATGTTACAAATAGCAAATTCTAAGTGGGAAGCATTCAAGGAATTAATCGTGGAAGCTACTAAAAGTTTTATACCTATTAAGAAATGGTTGTCAAATGAACTAATGAGACTCGTGGCAAAGAAGAAAAATGCATGGGATGCATATAAATTATCAGGCGACACAGAAGCCTATAGCAGATATAAGTTAGTCTGTAATCAAGCCACAAAAGAGGTTAGGCAGGCGAAGGCAGATTACAAGAAATCTTTAGCAAAGGCTGCTAAGAAAAACAGCAAGGATTTCTTTACTTATATGAACTCTAAAAGGAAGGGGATGAATCTGATTGGTCCACTTGATATCGATGGTTCAACTGTTAATGATCCTGCTCAGATAGCAAACAAACAATGAGTAGTTTGCATCTACATTCACACATGAATTAATAAGGATTGAAAATGCCAGAACGTTATCAAATTGTAGCAGGGTGCTTAATGATTTTGTAATCACTGAGAGCAAAGTGGAAGAAAAATTGTTGAAGTTAAACATAAGAAAGGTATCTGGTGGATGGGATTTATCCAGTTATATTAAAGGAGGCGGCAAAGGAAGTAAGCAAACTCTTAGCCATAATTATGAGACAATCCTTGGACTAAGGAGAGGACCCCACGGACCGGAGATGTGGAAATGTGTCGCAAATTCACAAAGGGGGATCAAAGGGTGACACAAGTAATTACAGACCAGTTAGTTTAACTTCTGTTCTGGGTAAAATAATGGAGTCACTGGTTAAAGATGAATTGCAGGGTCATCTAGACAAGACTGCAGCAATAATTCAAACACAGCATGGGTTTGTTAAGGGAAAGTCTTGTCTGATGAATTCGATTGGATATTATGATGTGGTTGGAACACTGTTGCGCATGGAAGACTACTGTACAAATTGGAGCAGAATGGTATTAAGGGTAAGTTGCCTACAACAGATAAAAGGATGGTTGAGTGGGAAAAGACAGAGGGTGGTAATCAATGGGTGCTTCATCTTCGTGGACTAATGTTAGATGTGGAGTCCCACAAGGTTCAGTGTTGTATTGTATATTTATCAATGATATTGATGAAGGTATATCAGGCTTAGTGTTGAAGTTTGCAGATGATACAAAGGTTGGCAGGGTTGTTAATGACAGTAATGGCAGTGTGCTACTGCAACAGGATCTAGAAAATTTGGGAAGATGGGCTGAGAAGTGGCAACTGAAGTTTAACATTGACAAATGCAAAGTACTGCATATGGGTAGAAGAAACCCCAGAGAAACGTACCAACTGTGTGGTACTACACTTAAGGTGGTAGGAAATGAAAAAGACCTGTGAGTAATTGTGAAGTCAGATATGAAGTTTTCTGAGCAATGCAGACAGGCTGCCGGGGCAGGTCATGGGTTTTGTCAATGATATACAGGAATTTTGCTAGCAGGGAAAAGGTGATTGTCCCTCTATATAAGGCAATGGTCTTGAGTACTGCATACAGGTCTGGAGGCCTCATTTTAGGAAGGATGTAGATTTGCTTGAGCATGTACAGAGAAGGGCAACAAGATTGGTGAGGGGAATGAAGGGATCCTCTTACCAAGAGAGGCTTAAGTTCTGCAAATTGCAGCAGCTGGAGACTAGGCATCTGTGAGGTGATCTGATTGAGGTGTATATGGCCTTGAATGGGTTGAGCATGCTGAATTCTGATGGGATTCTTAGGTTATGAACCTAAGGGAACATAAATTCAAATTGAGGAAAGACAGATGTAGAATAGATGTGTGGAAATTTGCCTTCAGCCAGCAGGTGGTTAATTGCTGGAACAAACATTTAGAGGGAATGATTGTGTAAAAAAAATTTTTTTTTTTTTTTTGGCTGATGCTGTATAAGCTCATACGATTGCTTTCTTGCATCACATGCCACTATTACTACTACTACAGTGCAAAATGTCGGAATCACACGGATATTCTGCTACTGTGACCATGTAAACACAGAGAGGAGAAATTTACTGGAAGGCAAGGATCACTCACTTCTCCAAAAAACATATGCCCGTTTGTCGGAGTAAAGGGGAACCGCAACACAGGTTGACCAGAGGCTATAATCCGTGTCAAAAATCTTCTTAATCCTCTGACTGGCTATGGAAAGCATATTAACTAGCGCGACTTCTCAGTATGTAACTGCTGAGGTTTCACGGACACCACTAACACTGTGAAACAGTAATCCCTTTCATACTTAATTTGCACTTTCTAATTACCTAAATTGCCTAAAGGCCACAGGTAAAGAACAATTACATGGAAATATTCTCCGTTCAAAGGAAACTATTTTAAACATAATTACCAAGGGGAATCAAAAAAATTTGCTGTAAAGAAATCTGTTAAACAGAGATCAGACTGTAATTAAATCAAACATGAACCGATCAATTGCGCCATTAAAATGCTGGGAATGGGGCCCAGCTCATCCCACCATAGGTTCGGCTCTGGATACCCAAATAATTGCATTCAGGATTTACTTAGTAAAATAAATGATCGTCTTAACAATGGGCTCGCAAATTTAAAAAAAAAAAAAATAACAATGGGCTCTCGCGAGTCCATTATAGCTCACTACTGTATATAACGACGGATGACAAAAGAGAACTTTGAATGCATTGTTCTCACCTCTGGTCTTTAGGCAATCAGAAAGCGCGAATGGGATTACCGTTTCACAATGTTAGTGGTGTCCCTAAAACCTATGCAATCATATACCGAGAAGTCGCACTAGTCAATATATCAGAGGATTAAGAAGATTCCTGATACATTTTAACAGCCTCTGGTCAACATGTGTTATGGTTCCCCTTTACTCCACAAGAAGTCATATGTTTTTCGGAGAAGTGAGTTATCCACGCCTTCCAGTAAATTTCTCCTGTCTATGTTTACATGATCACAGTAGTTGAATATTCGCGTGAATTCGACATTTTGAACAATATTCAAAGAACTAGTGACAGTAGCAACGTAGAGGGGAGTGGGGGGATTGAGGCAACTAAGATATTATATAAACTTTACGAAGATGAAATGTTGGCAGATTTTGAAATTTCGTTAAGGCTTTCACTGTACAGAAAATGTTCTAAAATATAATGGCATGCAGGCAATAATTAAAAAAAAAAAAAAAGACTATGCATTATATCACCAATCTCCAAAAAACCAGTGTAAATTAACGATGATTGCTAAATAACTTGATGTAGAACCTATAAAGATCGGCTGTAGGGAATTATCCTGCATTGTGCAAACATTTTGAATCAGAAATTATATATTCCGGATTATTAAATCAACTTAAATCTGGAATTTCTTAACCATTTAGCACTAATGATCGACATCCTGAAGGAGCTCTCTTACCTTTCAGAAGCTTTACAGATTCACTATGGTAAAAACAGATAAATTAATTATTCAAACTATCAATGTTATTGATAATTTGAAAAATTCTGAATGAAATTATGAAGCTAAAAATGAGAGCATGTTGAAGTGGAAAGAATTTGAAGGAATCAAAAGTAAGAACACATTTAAAAAATTACCTTGTGACAAGTTATTAAATGCATTGTTTTATCCTTAAAGGATAAGTTATTAATGCAACAGAGTGATTTTAAATTAAATCACTCTGTTGCATTAAATTAATTAAAGAAAATAATGATACCATTGAAAGAAATTTTAAACATATGCTACCGAAAATCGTGAAATATGAAAGAACTTTCGTCTCGGTGGCAAGACGGTGAAAACCGAATAAGAAATTTGTTTTCTGATAAAATATGAAATAATAATTAATGATTTTAGAGATTTTGTCTAAGACAGTTTATCTTTCAAATCGAGTGAAATTCCCTTTTCAATTAAGAAAGCCAGAAATATCTTTGAAACCATTGCGATTAGCAGTGCTGAAGCTGAGCAAGCTTTAAGTGCAATGAATAATATTGTGTGAACGAATGAATAATGTTGACAATTAGGTTGCAGATTATGATGATCATACATCTAAATGGAAAACCATTGCTTCAATTTGATCCGGATTGTTATGTCAAATCATTCTTCTGAAATCATTGCTCAGCTATTGAGCAAAGCTCGACAACAAATTAACAAAGAAGTAAATTGCATTTGGCAATTTTTAGAATAAATTTTTCTTGAATATTTGTGTAATAATTTTTTTTTCATGTAATCTGCAATTTTTGTGTAGCTTTTCTAAAGGTACACAAAAATTTTTTGTACTATGGAATGTTTTGTGATAGATTTTGTTATTTGTGATATGGGAAATATTTCGTGTAATTTTTTATTTGCAATATTAAAATTTTATCATGAAAAAATGTATCCATTATATTTCCCTAGTTGTAAAAAAAAAATAAAAAAGTCATGCGTCTGGCACGTTAGATGGTTTATGCAAAACATCCTTTGCGTTTATTTTAAATATTTTGATTTGTATATATTGATTATGAAATAAAAGAGCTTTCGTATTGAAAATATTTTATTGATCATTCACAAATTTACATAATTTCTGGAAGACTATACAATGGATTTATGACAACTAAAGTAAGAGACGTATACTTGCTACTGCAATGTATCTAAATGTCTCTAAAAACAGGGCAATTGAGATACCCGATCTTAGTTGAAACGACATAAGCAGCTGTTCAGGGCACCTAACAACAGAATGTTACATGCCCCGAACAGCTGCATATGCGAAAATGCGAGACGAAAAAAGAAATTGTTGACAAATCTATGTATTGTTGCAATCATATGACAAATACTTGCAATCATACTTACTGCAGTAGTACCAGCAGGAAGTATGATTGTGACATCATACCATTCAAAAATTCTAAAAAATTAGAACTCGAGATGTCGTACTGGTCACGAAAAATGCATCACGCACTTTAATCATACTACTAGTGAGTGCTCCACACAGACTAGTGCCGACCGGGCTAGCCGGGTGGGTAAAGTGCCTGCCTGGCAACCCAAAGGTCGCGGGTTCGATTCCCACCTCGGGCTTGGATCAAAGTACTGCAAAAACCTTGGGAGGTGCATTATGGCCACAGAAGCCTATGTCCCAACAACTACAAAAAAAAAAAAAAAACACAGACTAGTGGTGTGAACGTGGAAAGCACCTCTGGCAGAAACCGCGGATGACATCACTTCCACGACCGATCAGATTTACTCAGTATGTAGCCCCCCCAAAGGATGTTTCACATCAAAAATTCAGAAAAAGTGCGAGCCCATTGTTAAAATATTCACAGCTCACCACTGCCTGTGACTAGACTACTATAAACAGTCAACTGATGTAGAAAAGGATGAAGAAAAGAAAGGTGATTTGGAGTGGCAACATGTTTTTCATTTGGCAAAAGCAGAGAAGGCTAGAGGTCAACTAAAGAGTGATGGGGAAAAAGGCCCAATGAAATTCTGACATTTATACAATCACGATAGATTTACAAAAAGCCTTGCCATTTCCAAAATTAACTTTTTCTGGGGCCTACTATAGGTGCAATACGTACTGCTATAATTTAGGTTTGCATGACATCACAAATAACCTTGGCTACATGTACATTTTGGATGAAACAATTGCATCCAGGGTTCACAAGAGATTGCTTCTTGCGTGACTAAGCATATTAAGTTGAACAAAAAAAAAAAAAAAAAAAAAACAGCACGTGATGATATACAGCGACACATACATTGGCCAAAATCGGAACATCAAGGTTTCGTTATCGTTAATGAAACTGACTCAAGAAACTTCAGATGAAATCATAGACCACAAATTCATGGTTTCTGGCCACTCTTACCTTCCAAATGACTCAGACTTTGGGCTGACTGAGCAAGTTGGAAAAAACAAGATTATCTACGCTCCGGATGGATGGTATGATACTATGAAGTCTGCCAGAAGACAACAGGTTTATGGTAGTAAATATGCAACAAGACGATGTTTTGAAAACAGAAGCACTTGAAAAAGGCATAACAAAACGAAGAAGAATATGGAAGGTGAAAATGTAAATTGGTTCAAGATACAGTGGCTAACTTATGAAAAGGAAAACCTGTTCACGATTTTCTACAAGTGTACATTGGATGAAGACGTCCCTTTCAGCGAACTGAATGTCAAACCCAATAAGGAGATTGGCCTAAGAGCCTGAAAAGTACTGAACAAGAAAAGTTGTATGATGGCCCTAGAGTGCTGAACTTGCTAAAGAAAAGACATGCTATACCTTCTTGAATACATCCCTCAAGTTCACCATGCCTTCTTTAAAGGTATTAGAAACCCAAAAGAAGTTGATAATCTACGTGCCTTATCTGACTATGAGGAAGAAGATGAAGTATAAACAGTAGTTTGTTTGTGATGACAGTGTTTTATGATTATCGAATTAGTGATGATGACTTTTTAATTGCCTTTTTTTAACAAAAAATGAGAACATCAACAAAAACTTTTTTTTTTAAATTTTGCGATCATCTTTTTCATTTTAATTACATTCATTATGTTCATCTTAGCTTTTTTTATGTTCATTCTGCAAGCAACTAAGACAACTAACTATTTTGACAAAATTCTCAATGTGCCACACTATGGCTCATGATTTTTAAAATTTTTGTTATGGTGTTCTTTTTACAGGGGAAAAATATAATCTCTTCTGTACGAAATCATAGTTCTGACAACACAGTCATCTTACAGTAATTTACCATTTTAAAATAGGTAAACTACTTAGAAACATAATGGTGTAAGTCAATTATATCAACACCGCAGACCAAAAAATTTAATATCAACAAAAACTGTCGAGCTCGTGTAAATTTTTAAAGTATTTTTAACCTCTAGGTGTATCATAAATCATAAAATTAAATTTTTTGATTTTATGAATGCAAACACAAAACACCTTGTTCTCAAAACTAAGAATAGACTGACTTACACAACTGTAATTCTCAACACCCCATATGCAACAGTAAAAAGGTGGGTATCCCAATTCCATAATGGTAAGGATAGCCTTGACAAAGGAGCACAGCCCAGGAAGCATAACTGTCAATAAGATCAATGACATAATGGAAAACAGAAGACCAGACCTAATTTACTGTTAGTACAAATAAAATGTCACAGGAAAGAGTGGCACTCTGGGTATTATTCTAAAAAGGAAGATTTCTGTGCATTGTGTCCAGTTGCAACACAAACTTGTAATGGAGCATCTTCACTGTTCTGAGGTAGATCTAAAAGAAATTTATGGTCATTTGAGATGACAATGACTCACTCATCACTACCAACTACAGAAAAAAGAAATGAAAGAAATGGAAATGTCCTTTACACCTATCCCTCCTGCTGGCAAGGTAATGGTATCAATCCTCCGGGATTCTATGAGTGTACTAACAGTAAATTAGAAAAGGGGCCAAACCATTACACAGGAATATAATTCTTCACTTTTCAACAAAAAGTTACATAAAAATGCAATCAGTGGTTCAACACTTATTATCAAGCCTTTAAAAAATATTGGAAGCTGTTGTACCCCTGCAACAGGTTGTGAAGGATCTACCTGGAGAATTTCATTTTTCTTGCTAACAGTTTCGGTACCCATCTGCATCATATTTTCATATAATCTGATATGTCTAAAATGGTCAGTACACTTCTCTTTGAACAATCTAATGCTTGCATCATTACATATGTAATTATTGCCTGTCTTTCTGAATCATTTCATCCAATTTTTTTTCCACCTTTAACACACAGATTTTGATCTTCTGCTCCATAGATGTTCACAAATGTTGTAACTTCTCTTTTAAAAATATGCAAGCCATCTATGAACGTTGCTTATATCAATAGTGTCTTATTGGTATACTTTTGGATTCATGCTAAATTGGTACACAATTTTTCATGAATCCAAAGAGCTCAGTTTTCTGCTCACTTTTTCAGACTTCAATCTAACTGCTGTTCATAACTTCAGATTTCTAATAAAAAAAATATTTTTAGCATGTTTTCACTTTAATATCTATATGGTAGTATATAAAACTTCATGGTCTATAATATAGCCTTGTTAAAATGATATCTCCAGAGCTGTATGCAGTACTCAAAATGCAGCCTAATCACTGCCTTGTACAGTGGGATAATCATTTCCTTATCCATGCTAGCAAATTTAATGTACATCATTGAGAAAACTCAATAAGCTGTTCTAGCATCCTAGCTGCAATGGTCAGAGAACTTCATATCACACTGCACAATTACCCTAGCTTTTTTCATTTTCCAATACCCTCAGTATAAAACCACACAATTGGTACATTAATCTGGGATTACTGCTACCCCTACACAATACCTTGCATTTCTCAATACTAAACTTGAACTGCCATTTCTCAGCACATCTTCCTAATTTTTTCTAGACCTTGTGGGAAGAGCTTTCCTTGATTACTACCAACCTTTGAATCATCTGCAAACTTACACATTAAGCCTAATATACCATCAATATCATTAATGAATATAGAAAACAACAATGGGCCTAGCAACAAACCCTGAGGGACTCCACTAATAACATTAATCCATGAAGGGCAGTGTCCATTAATAACCACTATCTTTTCCCACTCAACCATTCCTTTATTCATAGAAGTAACTTGCCCTTAATGCCACACTGCTCCAATTTGCACAGCAGCCTTTTATGTGCAACAAAATCAAAAGCTTTCCTGAAATCCAAGTATATGATATCAAAATTATTCTTTGCATCCAGTTCCTTTGTGACTGCATCATAGTATTCAATCAAATGGTCAGACAAGATCTCGCCTTTAACAAACCATTGCTGTGACTGAAGTATAATGCCCTCCAGTCTAGATTGTTCTGCATTACATCTTTAACCAGTTACTCCATTATTTTCCTCTGGAACAACAGTTAAGATGAGAGGTCTGTAATTACTCATGTCACCCTTTGTGAATTGGGGATACATTTGCACGTCTCCAGTCCATAGGAATTTCACCTGAATCCAAAGATTCTTTCTAAGGGCTTAGGGTTTGTATCATTCCTTTGCTATAATTGGACAGATCCCACCCACCAAAGATGCTGTTTTTTAATGTACAGTACAGTAAAATCTTGGTAATACAAAGTACTCGTTTATATGAAGCACACACCATTCCCCTGCAAAAGGATGGCTTTTCTATGTAAATTTATTACAAAATTCAGTTAATATGTATTACAAAGTTCATTTTCACCCCATGAGAAATAAATATTGTTATTTTGTAGGTTTAATACAAACTTTGGCACAGTTGTCCAATTACTGACCCTATTATTGCTTCTGCCCAAAGGATGGCACTGACTTGTTAGAAATTACTTTTGTAATTTCTAACAAAACCAGTTTATGCTAGCTACAACGTAAGTGCACTCTGAAGGATGAGATGTTAAATTAACAAAAAAGTAAAAACAGTTTTTATAAGTTGTTTACTCCCTTGTTCTTCATGGGAAAAGGTCAGTTCAAAGAGTCTTTTGCTACTTTAATCTATTTTTTGTACCATTTTATCTGAGCTGATGTCTTTTTTTGAACTTGTCTTTAAATTAATTTAAAGTTTGTTTATATTAAATCTCATCTAGCAGTGTTATGGCAAAAAACGTAAAAGGATGGAATGAAGCCTGGAAATTAAATTGAGAATTATACAAGAGGCTGATAGGATGGAACGAAGCAAAACGGACATTGCAGAGGAAAGGCTTTATATGCTCTCAAGAGAGCATATAGAGCCTGCCCGATAAAGTAGTTGATCCACAACATAGGAGGGAACAATTTGCAGCCAAATGTCTTGGATACTATTATAATCTTGTTATTGCTTGGGACAGTATTGCCTCAAGGGTAATAATCAACTGTTTCAGAAAGGGTGGCTTCGGAGAGAATATAATTGAAAAACATGGGCCAGCAAACAAATGTGATAGTAACATTGAGGAATGAGGGAATTTGAAGGAGCATATGGATTTTATTGGCAAATATGAAGAGTTTGTGAAGGTGGATGATGAAGTTTCTACCACAGCAGTGCAACACCAGAAGAGCTGCTGAGCACCAAGCAAAACAATCATGTTTCTGTTACCAGCGACAGCAAAAGTGAAGAAGCACACACACTGCCATCTAAAAAAGATGCCCAAAATGCACTGAGCATAATAGGAATGAGTTGGCCTGCAGTAATTTTGATAAAGAAAAAACTATTGCATTTGATAGAGTCCATGCTGTAGTTAAAAATGCATATAGGACAAAAACTGTGCAAAGAACATTGGATTCTTTCTTTAAATTAGATTAATTTATCAAAAAGTTAATAGTTCATATCTCCTTTTATATTAAGATTGTAATTCTTTTTACTTGATACTAAAGTATTGTATATATCATAATATATACTATACAATATTTTCTTTAACTGCTTTTCTCTTAGTTTATTTTACAAATAAAAAAAATCTTTAAAAATTGTGTTATTCCTATTATTGTATTGTTAAACAAGGCATTTGTTTTTATTATTTTATTTTATTAATCTAAATTAATTTATTTTTGATATTATTATTAGATATATAGAATGCACCAAAAAAAAATTTTTTTTTTGACACTTTTGGGGACCTCATTATTACAAAATATGAAAATTTCAGTCCATTGAATTTTGTATTAATGAGATTTGACTGTATATATTTAACAATTCCCCTTCTACTTTCCTCTCAGTTATGACAGAATCATTAAGTTCCCTGTTAGAATTTGATAAACCCCTGTCATCCCCTTATCTAAAGAATTCCCAATGTGTGAATATAGATGCAAAATACTTATTCAGTTTGTCAAGAACCTGAGCAGGATCATCAACATTTAAACCATCAGCATTGATATTACTACTGTTAATAGCAGGAAGCAGTTTTTGCTCCTTTTCTTTTCATTCTTTATCAGAGACATCTCATAACTGCCTCTGGTTGCCTAATCTCCTTTGCAACTTAATTACACACTGTATCCAGCCTAGGCTCCTGTATTACCTGATAGTTTATATGCATCCCATGCATTTTTCTTCTCTACCACAATTCTCATCAGTTACATCCACTTAGGTCTCAGCCTCGAACAATATTTCTTAGTTAGTATGAAAGCCTAGAACTACATTCTATGATTACTTCCCCAATGCTTCCCATTTAGAATCAGTCAGTCCCACTGCATAGAATTTATAAACTGTCTGACTACTGTAATCAACCTTACAAAAGCCCTTCCCTTTACCTGTAACAGTAATTATGTTTAAGTAAATCCCACATCAGTGTAACTGTGAGCACTTTTTTACCTGCAGATTCTTAATGCATGAAAAATTGCTGCTGATAATCAGATAAAGAGTACTGCTTCCTTTTGTTGCCTTTCTAATATGCTGCTTTATAAAACAGTCAATCTATAATACTGTAGGTTTTAGTGTTCCCTGAAATTTATAATCATCTCGTGCATTTTTCTTCTCTACCACTAGTCTCATCAGTTCATCTAACATCCATTTAGGTCCAAACCTCAAAAATATCTCTGAGTTGGTTTATAAAGTTAGTAACACCTGTGATTACTTCTCAGAACGCTTCCCATTTACAATTTGCAGTTGGTAACATCATTAGTTGGTCCGGTTGAAAAGAATTTAAAACTGTTTAAATTAAAAACTGTTATTAGTTTAAAACTGATATTAGTTTAAAAACTTAGTTTTAAAAGAATTAAAACTAAGTCCAAGTAGTCACTTTAGAAAATCAAAATCCCTTCTCTTTATAGTTGACAGTAATTATATCTTTAATTAAATCAGATATCAAAAAACTGTGATCACCACTGATAATGAAATCAAGATTTCATTATCAATACTCCTATTCTTAGCAGTATGTTATAGGCTTAAATCACACCAAATTGCACTGCTTTAGAATCTATGTGCTTCTTAACCAAAAGCAGCACTCATCACTTGCTACACTATCTGACCTGTATATACACATTTTACTCACCATATTAACATTCTGCATCCCTTATATCCAGTGTTGAATCCAAGGGGGTGAAACTAACCCACAGTGGAATAAAATTCCCCCCCCCCCTGGTGAAAAATAGTAATTTTTATTTTATAAATCACAAATTCAATAAATTTATGTCAAATAAACACAACACAAAAAAATCACATCAACTAAGTGTGGTACTTGTTAGGTGGTAGACGGTGAAAATAAATCAATCACTTTATGTCAAATTCAAGACACGAAATTTTCAAAATAATTAAATGGGCAATATTTCTGGCTGCACAAATTGTAACTAAAAACCACTATTTCAAGTGTAGGCATTTTCATTTTATGGTTTTCAGGTTCCCTTTATTTTCACACAACCCATCTCTTGATAGTGTTTCACACAAATGGTCTACTTGCAACTAATTCAACTGCTCAAGGGATAGAATTTTTTTCAGCCTGGTCTGTGCTTGTTGACAGGAGAAACTGCTTCTACAGGGATGGGATACACTTAAATAGAAAGGGAGCAAGAATATTTGCTGATGCTATTGAGGCAGTGCTAGGTGGGTCAGAAAACTGCTAGTGTGGGGGGGGGGATACACAGACTAAGAGGTTAACAGTGGCCATAGGCAGAGGCAAAAGTGTTTCTTGCACTGCTTCTATTAGAATGAGCAGCAGACTGGAAAGCAAGGTAATGGAGATTTTCAGGACTGCTGGAGTCATAGTGGAACAAGTAAATATATGGGCTGTGTTAGGGTGGCTAGGAGCAGGAACAGGCACACGTATGCTTGCATGTAACAATGTTAGGAGTATAGTTAATAAATTTGATCAGCTTGCTGGTGGAGACATCAAAGGCAGATATTGTTGGAATATAAGAGACATGGTGTCACACAGATATAGGCAGTGCAGAGTTGAAATTTGGGGAGTATATTGTGTATAGGAAAGATAGACAGGACATAAAGGGAGGAGGGGGTTATGCTGTTAATTAAGAAACACAAAATCTAAGGAAGTGCATCCAATTGATGTTGGTGGACAATGCAGTGTTGAGTCTGTTTGGTGTGAAATAAGCACTTGGAAAGGAAAAATGAGAGCAGGTGTATGTTATAGGCCTAATGAATCTGATGGGTATAATGAGCAATTGTGCAGAGAAATAAAGTGGGCCAGTAAATCAGAATGTCTTATATTGGGAGATTTTAACTTGACAGATATTGACTGGAACTTGTGGCTTGGTCACTCGCACACTAGCAAGACTTTTGTGGATTTATTGGATGACTTTTCTACAGCAACATGTTCAAGAGGCAACCAGAGGGAGTAATACGCTTGATCTGATTATCAGTAGTGATTCTTTATGCATTGAGAATCTGCAGATAAAGGAACCACTGGGTGACAGTGATCACAATGTATTGATGTGGGAATTATTTAAAGATATAACTACCATCAAGGCTAAAGGTAAGGGCTTTTGCTTTCGTAAAGGTGACTACAGAGGTCTCAGACAGCTTTTAAATTCTGTACAGTGGGATCAACTGATGATGTTACCAACAGTGAATTCTAAATGGGAAGCCGTCAGGGACTTTATTTTGGAGGCTACTAGGCTTTTTATTCCAACTAAGAAATACTGTTCAAGGTTTAGACCTAAATGGATGTCAGATGAATTAATGAGGCTAGTGGCAGAGAAGAAGAATGTATGGGATGCATATAAAGTATCAGGCGATACAGAAGCCTATGTCAGATATAAACTAGTCTGTAATCAAGTCACAAAGGAGGTTAGGCAGGCGAAGGCAGATTATGAGAAATCTTTGGCAAAGTATGCATAGAAAAACAGCAAGGAATTCTTTACTTATGTAAACTCTAGAAGGAAAGAGATGAATTAGATTGGACCACTTAACATAGAAGGGTTGACTATTGATGATCATGCCCAGGTAGCTGATAAACTGAATGCGTATTTTGCACCTACATTCACACATGAGGAGTTATTCAATGAGGGGAGTGCCAGAAGTTTATCAAATGCTAACAGGGAGTGATTTTGTACTAACTCAGAGCAAAGTGGAGGAGAAATTGTTGAAGTTAAACATAAGGAAGGCACCAGGGGTGGACGGGATCTATCCAGTTATATTAAAGGAGGCAGCAAAGGAAGTTTGTTTGTTATTTGGTTTTCAGGAGCATTAGCAACTAAGGCCATATTGCTCCAGGATATGCGGTGATTATTCCCTGACCTTTCTGCATCCTCCGTTTTTGGTGGTGACGGGCTCGAACCCAGGTCTAATCAAGAAGAGTGTGCTACGTACTGCTGCTCCTTCCCAAATGGCTATGGAGGTGCCGCAAAGGAAGTAGGCAAACCCTTAGCCATAATTATGACAGCTTCCTTGGACTCAGGGGAGGTCCCCATGGACTGGAGGTATGTAAATGTAAGACCAATTCACAAATGAGGTTCAAAAGATGACAAGTAACTACAGAGCTGTTAGTTTAACTTGTATTCCGGGGAAAATAATGGAATCACTGGTTAAAGACGCATTGCAGGATCATTTAGACAAGACTGCAGTAATAGTTAAAACACAGCATGGGTATGTCAAAGGGAAATCTTGTCTGACCAATTTGATTGCTTACTATGATGTGGTCACAAAGGAACTGAATGCCAAAAATAATTTTGATATCATATACTTGGATTTCAGGAAAGCTTTTGATACTGTTGCACATGGAAGACTGCAGTACAAATTGGAGAGGTATGGCATCAAGGGTAAGCTGCTATAATGGATAAAGGGATGGTTGAGTGGGAGACAACAGAGAGTAGTAATCAATGGACACTGCTCTTCGTGGACAAATGTTATTAGTGGAGTTCCCCAGGGTTCGGTGTTGAGCCCATTGTTGTTTTGTATATTTATCAATGATATTGATGAAGGTATATTAGGTTTAATGTCCAAGTTTGCAGATGATACAAAGGTTGGCAGGGTTGTTAACAACAGTAATGACAGTATGCTACTCCAACTGGATCTAGATAAGTTGGGAAAATGGGCTGAGAAGTAGCAGCCGGAGTTTAACATTGACAAATGCAAAGAACTGCATATGGGTAGCAATAACCAAAGAGAAATGTATCAACTGGGTGGTACTACACTCAGGGAAGTGGAAAGTGAAAAAGACCTGGGGGTAATTGTGCAGCCAAATATGAAGTTCACTGAGCAGTGCAGACGGGGTGCCAGGGCAGGTCATGGAATCTTGTCAATGATATATAGGAAATTTGCTAGCAGGGACAGGGAGGTGATAATCCCATTATGCAAGGCAATGGTCAGGCCACACGTAGAGTACCGTGTACAGGTCTGCAGGCCTCAATTTAGGAAGGATATAAAGTTGCTAGAACAAGTACAAAGAAGGGCAACAAGATTTGTGAGGGGGAACAAAGGGGTGCTCTTACCAAGAAAGGCTCAAGATCTGCAAATTGCAGCATTGCAGCACCTGGAGAGTAGGCACCTGCGAGATGATCTGATTCTTTGTCTTGCTCAGACTAAGAACCTGGGGGGGGGGGCACAGTTTCAAATTAAGGAAAGATAGTTGTACAATAGATGTGCGGAAATTTGCCTTTAGCCAGCAGGTAGTTGATTGGTAGAACAGGCTTCCATCTTTTGTTGTGGAAGCTAATAGCCTAAATAAATTTAAGGCTGAGCTGGACAGACATTTGGAACGAATGGAAGGATGAAATGGGATTTTTTTTTTTTTGGCTGATGCTGCATAAGCTTGCTTTCTTGCATCATATGCCTCTACTAATTCTTTGTTTTTATATCACAAACAAGATCACAGGCCGTGAATAGGTTTGCCTGAATTGGTTCCTGACAGATGCTATTGTAATTATAAAGAGTCCCGTGGATTTTAGGGGAGTCTACTGCAGCCACTAATTCAATTGTTGGCAGTTTCACTTTATGCTTTTCACATTCTCTTTGTTTTTTTTTCGCAGCAAGAGTCTAATGTGGCCAATTCTTCCTTTGCATACTGCAAACAAGACGGCTTGGTCGCAGCCTGTAAACAATACATTTTATAACCTTTTTATTATATATGCATCTGTACTGCAAGATTGCATGAAGATAAGCTGAGGGCCCGAATGAGTTATCAGAAAAATTAACAAATGAAGTGATTGATACATATGAAAAGAAAAAGCAAAGAAGAATAACATTATTACAACACAGTACTTGCGTGTTTGATTATAATTTGTATAATTTTTTTTTTTTTTTGCAAATTTTAATCAGTGATTTTCATATGATTAAACTGATTATTGTCGGTAACGTGGTTTTTGTGAACTGACCATTAGTATTTAGTTGTTAAATAATAATTTCCTTTTGCTTTCTGATATTCTCTTATAATAACATTCATAAATAGCATAAATATAAATATACAGATTTGTTTGTAACATAAACATATGTTGTAAATATTAAATAATAATAAAAATATATACTACGTGTACCCTCGTAATTTACATTCTTCCCCTCCGGTGCACGTACCCCCAAAGTTTATACTCTCCCCACTGGTGCAAATGCTCTGGATTAAACACTGCTTACATCTGAGTGGTACTATGTTTCCTATATCCTTATATTGTCCACATTTCCGAAGACCTAACCAATTCCTCAAATTAATCAAAATTGTTTGCTATACTCCTAGCACTAGTGTACAAGCAAGTATGCAAGCACCTGTTTTTGCTCTTAGTAACCTTCACACTAGACTGCCACAATGGCCAATTTGACTATTTTAAATTGTTGCCATTTTGCAACCCTTTTAACTACAGAAGTATGAGTCTATGACATTTCCTAACTTTCCATTAACTTACAAGCATGCACAATTGCAAATAATCTTGTGCATATTTTTCTTTTAAATTCTAGCTCTATACCTACAACCATAAGGAAATCAATTGACTGTTTATAAAATTTTGATAATATTAACTAATTTTTATACAGTTAATCAAGTTTTTGCATTTATTTACCTTATGACAAACATTTGTGATTCAAATCACCCTATGGTTTATGCAATTACATACAAGGATGGTTCAATAAAGAATCGCCCTCACCTACTTCCATATATCGCAGTCGCAGAGTCATGATATTTTGTGTGTAGCATCATACATATCACTGTACTAAAAGTGTAAAATTTCAGCCCTGTCTTAATTTGTTTTTCTCTTACAGAGCTGAACATGTGATGAAGTAGCATCATGGACGAAGTTGAAGCCAGAGCTGTAATCCGGTATCTATTCATGAAGGGGAAATCTCCTAAAGAAATCCATGAGGAGATGACTGCTGTATATAAGGATGAAGCCCCATCCTATGGCATTGTGAAGCACTGGCATAGACATATTTTAGATGTGGTCAGACATCAATAGAATCTGAGCCCATTCCAGGTCATCCCCATTCAGCCACTGATGACAGCATGATCAGAAAAGTGGAGTCGTTAATCATGGAAGATTACCGGATATCTGTGCATGAATTGTCCCAGGAAGTGAAGATTAGTGTGGGCTCTATTGAAACAGTCCTTCATGACCAACTCCATTTACGGAAATTGAGTGCAAAAAGGGATTCCACAATTATTGACTGGTTTCCAAAAGGCTGATCGACAACAGAAATCACAAGAGTTTTAGCCCTGTGCCGAAAAAATGAGGAAGACTTTCTCTCGTCTAATCACTCAGGATGAAAGTTGGATACACCATTTTGACCCTGAAAGTAAAAAGCAGTCCATGGAATGGCGACATCATGGTTCCCCACCCCCAAAGAAGGCAAGGGTCCAAGCATCAGCAGGAAATGTCTTGCTGACAGTGTTTTGGGATGAGAAAGGTGTAATAATGACTGATTACCTGTCAAAAGGTAAAACAATTACAGTTGCCTATTATGCCAACTTCCTCATAAAATTACATGAGAAAATAAAAACATGTAGGCATGGCATGCTGTCCAAAGATGTGAGAATGCTTCAAGACAATGCCCCAGTTCACACTTCTGAAATTGCAACAACACAAGCGGCCACTTGTGGATATGAAATACTGCCCCATCCAGCCTAATCACCCGATCTTGCACAATCGAACTTCTTGTTTCCTTCCCTCAAATCATTTCTTCCCTGATGACAAGACACTGATTTCTGCAACAGAGGCATGGTTCAAACATTAAACCTCACCACTTTTACAAAAACGGTATCCGTAGCCTCATCTATTGATGGGAAAAATGTGTAAATCTGCACAGTGGCTACGTAGAGGACTAAAACCTGTGCCAAGAATCAACAGGCTAGCACCTCTGCAGCTAGGTCAGGGTGATTCTTTATTGAACCACCCTCGGTACATGCAGAGGTGAGTATGTCTGCATGTGCCACTTCAGGTCTGAGCGGCTGTGCATGTGTAGGAGTCACTATTATATACCGCTGCACTGTATTTTAGTTTAGTCAGGGTGAAACTCTATGCATGGAAGTGTATTTCAACAATTTTTACAGTGGTAATTCAATTGCATTACTAAAATGTGGTGATCTCACCCAAGAGCAGATTCAAAAATGTCTAGGGGAATTAGAAAGGCAATCTGAAAATTGTAATAGTGGCATGTGATGCAAGAAAGCAAGCATATGAGCATATGTAGCATCAGACACAAAAAAAAAATTCACACATCCATTCCTTCTAAACGTTTGTCCAGTTTCTCCTTGAATTTCTTTAAACTATCAACTTCCACAACAACAGATGGAAGCTTGTTCCAGCAATTAATCACCCACTGGCTAAAAGCAAATTTCTGTACATCTATTCTACAACTGTCTTTCCTCAATTTGAATTTATGCCTTCTCAGGTTTGTAACCTGAGCAGGAGAAAGAATCTCATCAGAATTCAGTGTGCTCAACCCACTCAAGACCTTATACACTTCAATCAGATCACCTCACATGTGCTGCCTAGTCTCCAGCAACTGCAATTTGCAGAACTTAAGCCTTTTTTGGTAAGAGGACCCCTTCATTCCCATCATCAATCTTGTTGCCCTTCTCTTGTACACACTCAAGCAACTCTACATCATCCTTCCTAAAATGAGGCCTCCAGACCTGTATGCAGTACTGAAGGCGTGGCCTGACCATTGCCTTATACAAAAGGATAGTCACCACCTTTTCCCTACTAGCAAAATTCCTGAATATCACTGGCTATACCTATGACCTGCTCTGGCAGGCTGTCTGCATTGCTCAGAAAACTTCATATCTCACTGCACAATTACTCCACGGTCTTTTTAATTTTCTACCACCCGAAGTGTAGTACCACACAGTTGGTATGTTTCTCTGGAGTTACTTCTATCCATATGCAGTATTTTGCATTTGTCAATATTGAACTTGAATTGCCACTTCTCAGCCCATCTGCCCAGTTTTTCTAGATTCTGTTGCAGTAGAACACTGTCATTAACAACCCTGCCACCCTTTGTATCATCTGCAAACTTCGACATTAAGCCTGATATACCTTCATCAATATCATTGATAAATATACAAAACAACAATTATCAGGCCAAAGCAAATAAAGATGTCATAATCTTGAGTACACTTCATAAAAGTGTTGCAATAAGTAATGGTACAAAGAAGAAGCCGTGAACAGTATTATATTACAACAAAACAACGGGGGTTCAAGTTTTAGATGTCAAAAGGAGGTTCACATCTTTTATAATATATTAGATCTTGTAGTAATCAACACTTGGATTATTGATAAAGAAGTGACAGAGAAAGTCATGAAGAGAAGAGATTTTACACTGAATCTAGCTGAAGAACATATACAGATCCACAGAAAGCAGCAGCTCAAACAAGTAACAATAGCAGCCATGTCAAATCTCTCAAAAGGCATCAATGCCAAATTAGGTGATGCAAGACAAACAAAACTACAGAAATGTGCACTGTGTGTAAAAAGTATGTATGCGGAAAGTGTACAGGAACTGTATACTTTTTGCATACATACTTTCCACATACACAGCTTAAACAAATGAGTTTTTGAAAAAAACTGTCATTTGTTTAAAATGTGCAAATTAATTTTTAAACTTCAGTTTATTTCCTAGATAAAAAAAAAAAAACTGTGTTCAAATGTTTGCTATCAAAAATATTATGTTATTGTGTGCTATTGCCAGTTACTTTACATCAATGCTTATAAAAAAAATGTTGAAAACAACTTAAAAAAGTACTTTAAGCACAGCAGTCAAAATGACCTGCAACAGTAGTTTCAGGTATTTTTGTCAGTAAGTGGTTCTAGTCTTTAACAGAGCCCATATATTTGCTTGTCCCACAAGGACCTTCCTCAGGTCTTGTAATTCTTGACACTTTGCATTCCAATTTTCTGCGAGTGACTTTCACTTCTGAATTTGGCTGCTGTTAATTTATTAGTTCATGTAGCCTACCAAGCTGGCTGTTTTCCAGATTACCTAACACTACCTGAATAACACAAGGAAATATACTTGCACCCTTCTATCTATGCGTATCCAATTCCTGTAAAAACAAATCTCTCTTGTTAACAAGCACAAATCATGCTGAGAAAAATACTACTCCATGAACCGTGCACAGAATTTCCAGAGCTGAACTGATTGACAAGACTCATTATGTTCTCCCTTCTATTGTGTCTGGTCAGAATTTCAGAACACTTTCAAATCTTAATCCTAACTTGCAACTTTTTCTCAACATTGCATTATATCTGTTAAGTAAATCCTCACTTTGTGAAGTTTTAACATACAAGATCAATATATTACATAAAAAAATGTTATAAATGCATCCATAGTTGCACCAAGTTATGTGTAGGTTACCAGTTGTTCCTTTTCAAGAGAATTTGCCCTCTTAAATAGATTCTATTTTTGTTTCAATGCATTTATTTATTTCAACAATTTTACACAAAATATACAGAAGGTCATGTTTTGCATTGCATTTCAACTATCTCTGTGTTCTCAAATTTTGCTTGGTCTCCTATTCTGGCACATTGTGCTTTATAACCCCACACTTAAGCGCATTGCAATCCATTCTGCATTAAAAAAGTAGGTTATAAATAATGTTGTACTCGAATATGCACTACTGTAGCAGATGTTCTGATTACAATGTAGAACATTATGCATTACTCACATTAAATACATTTTTTTAATAATTTAAAAAATAATTATAAAAACAATTAAAAATATTTAAAAAAATTGGCTAAATATTAGAATCATTACTAAAAATTTTAATTTTGGCCCTAATGACTAATTACTTATCAAAACAAGATGATCAAACATATATTGTAATGTAGAAACACAGAACGAGTGGAATTTCCTCATTTTAATTTGGAATTCAGAACCCAACAATATAGCACTTAATCATAGCTATTTTGATATGTGGGGGGTGGTTGGGGAATAACCCTAAATTCCCATATTTTATTGTATTTAGAACTCTTCTGACATAGAGAGCTGACAGAGTTTCTTCAGTGCTGCTGGAACGGCACATACAGAACACATATGGTACCATATGCTTATGTGGTACCGTATCGTCATTCCACACAGGGAATGTCTGTTAACTCTGTCGGTTGCAACATCTTGCATTCACAATTGTATTACACTCTCCTCAAATGCCTATGAGCACATTTATAGTTGTCTAACACATGGTGCTTGGGTAGGACATGACCAACTACTGATAGGAGGAGTGTCCAGATATTAATGGTAGGGCTGTGTGTATGTAGTTGTAGTAGTAGTAGTGGCATGTGATGCAAGAAAGCAAGTGATGAGCTTATGCAGCATCAGACAAAAAAAAAAAAAAATCACACCATTCCCTCCAAATGCCTGTCCAGTTCCTCCTTAAATTTATTCAACCTATCAACTTCCACAACGACAGATGGAAGTTTGTTCCAGCAATTAACTACCCGCTGGCTAAAGGCAAATTTCCGCACATCTATTCTACATCTGTCCTTTCTTAATTTGAATTTATGCCCCCTTAGGTTCGTAATCTGAAAAAGTGGAAGGATCCCATCAGAATTCAGCGTGCTGAACCCATTCAAGGCCTTATACACCTCAATCAGATCACCACGCAGGTGCCTAGTCTCCAGCCACTGCAATTTGCAGAACTTAAGCCTCTCTTGGTAAGAGGATCCCTTCATTCCCCTCACCAATCTTGTTGCCCTTCTCTGTATAAGCTCAAGTAAATCTATATCCTTCCTAAAATGAGGCCTCCAAACCTGTACACAGTACTCAAGGCACTCACCTTCTCCCTGCTAGCAAAATTCCTATATATCATTGACAAAACCCCATGACCTGCCCTGGCAGCCTGTCTACATTGCTCAGAAAACTTCATATCTGACTGCACAATTACTCCCAGGTCTTTTTCATTTTCTACCACCTTAAGTGTAGTACCACACAGTTGGTACATTTCTCTAGGGTTACTTCTACCCATATGCAGTACTTTGCATTTGTCAAGGTTAAACTTCGGTTGCCACTTCTTAGCCCATCTGCCCAAATTATCTAGACCCTGTTGCAGTAGCACACTGCCATTACTGTCATTAACAACCCTGCCAACCTTTGTATCATCTGCAAACTTCGACATTAAGCTTGATATACCTTCATCAATATCATTGATAAATATACAAAACAACAGTGAACCCAACACCGAACCCTGTGGGACTCCACTAATAACATTTGTCCACGAAGAGCAGCACCCATTGATTACCACCCTCTGTCTTCTCCCACTTAACCATCCTTTTATCCATTGTAGCAACTTACCCTTAATACCATTCTGCTCCAATTTGTACAGTAGTCTTCCATGTGCAACAGTGTGAAAAGCTTTCCTGAAATCCAAATATATGATATCAAAATTATTTTTTGCATCCAGTTCCTTTGTAACCACATCATAATAACCAATCAAATTTGTCAGACAAGACTTTCCCTTAACAAACCCATGCTGTGTCTGAATTATTGCTACAGTCTTGTCTAGATGATCCTGCAATGCATCTTTAACCAGTGACTCCATTATTTTACCCGGAACAGAAGTTAAACTAAATGGTCTGTAATTACTCGTGTCACCCTTCGATCCCCCTTTGTGAATTGGGGATACATTTGCACATCTCCAGTCCGTGGGAACTTCCCCTGAGTCCAAGGATGCTCTCATAATTATGGCTAAGGGTTTGCTTAGTTGCTTTGCCGCCTCCTTTAATATAACTGGATAGATCCCATCCACCCCAGGTGCTTTTCTTATGTTTAACTTCAATAATTTCTCCTCCACTTTACTCTCAGTTATTACAAAATCATTAAGTATCCTGCTACAATTTGATAACCTTCTGCCATTTTCAAACCTTAATAATTCCTCATGTGTGAATGTAGATGCAAAATCCTCATTCAGTTTGTTTGTTATCAATAGTTGAACCATCGATGTTAAGTGGACCAATCAGATTCATCCCCTTCCTTTTAGAGTTTATATAAGTAAAGAAATCCTTGCTGTTTTTCTTAGCATCTTTTGCCAAGGATTTCTCGTAATCTGCCTTCGCCTGCCTAACCTCCTTTCTCACCTGATTACAGACTAGCTTATATCTGCCATAGGCTTCTGAGTCGCTTGATAATTTATATGCATCCCATGCATTTTTCTTCTCTGTCATGAGTCTCATTAGTTCATTTGATAACCATTTAGGCCTAAACCTTGAACAATATTTCTTAATAGGTATGAAACTTTTAGTAGCATCCACAATTAATTCCTTGAATGTTTCCCACTTAGAATTTAAAAACTGTCTGAGACCACTGTACTCAACTTTACGGAAGCAAAAACCCTTTCCTTTACCCCTGGTGGTAATTAAATCTTTAAGTAAATCCCACATCAGTACACTGTGATCACTGCCACCTAGTGGTTCCTTTATCTGCAAATTCTTAATACACGAATGATCACAAAATACAAAATGAAGCATCAAGTAGTTTTCAAGAGAACCTTTTTGCAGCTTGGAAAAGAGAATAACTTATAGAAATTTAAACAGTTAAGGTCGTTGTACAACAGCTATATGTTGCACATGGCTGTTGTACAACAAGGACAGCTGGTATAACAGCACAGAACAAATTAGACTCATCTAAGATAAGATGAATGCGAGGGACATGTCAACACTCGTCATGCTATAAAATTGCAGACTGCATGGTTGGATGAATGCAGTTCCTTTTATTATGATTCATAATGAGGCCCTTCATAGAAAGATGAGATGCGTCAAGCTGTGAGAGCTAGCTAGTCTTGAAAATGATCAATAGTCTTGACATCATGGTGATGATCACAGTGCTACTTAGTCCAATGATTCTCAACAATGGCAAAGCAATCAAAATTAGCTGTGCAGATAGGCCCTGCCCATGCTCCAGTCTTCCAACTGTCTTGCCAATGATGTATACTCTACAATCCAAACATTAAATGCAGTATACAGACCCACCCCACAAGAGAAGAAATGGAGGACAATTCTAGAAACACTGGATTAGTTTCCTACCAAGGAGTTGAACCAGGGAGTTATGAAATTTGATAATTCTGAAGAACCCTGGCAAGGCATTTAGTGATACCAAAGGGTGAAAGATGTAGGTGGTAGAAATAAATTTGCAATTATGTGAAGGCTGATCTGCATGATTTATAAGTTTGCAGATTAGTAACTCTTACCTATCAAGAACATAAGGAAGGTAACCATACTTAGAGCTAATCTCAATCTAGAAATCAAGTTCTTTACTCCTAAGTGAACTACGATGTGTCCAAACTCAGTTATTAACTTCCTCAATTTTATTATATTATTGGACTTCCAAGAATTGGGGAAGTGACACCCTAGTGCATGGTCTCCAGAGCATAGTTTAGCAATTTTTTTCTTGAGAAACCAAGAATGGTTAATAAGGTGAAAAACAATGAAGTTTACTTTCCTCTTAATTTAACTTTCGGCAAAGAGTAAATTTTAAATCATCACTTGTCAGCAAGGGGGCTCACATCTGGTTCACACCCAGGGTCCTGAGCTGGACATCATTCGTCTCTTTTTTGGCAATTCCCTTTCCTCTCTCTCTCAGGGTACTGAGATTTTTTTTTGGCTGGTGCAGCAAAAGCCTCAGTCTTCTTTGCACCATATGGCAAATAATAATAATAAAAGCACCACCCTCATGTTACTCCAGCAGTAAAGTAGAGCCTCATTAAAGATGACACTTAAGCACCTAGATAATTTTTTTATTTCTACATGCTTATAGAAATAAAAAAAATAAAAATAAGTTAATAATCAAGACTACTATATTTTTATAACTTCAGCCAGCAATGGAAAACACATTAAGGCCCTTTCATACAGTATGAGAGAGCAGCAAAACTTCCACTATACTATCCACGAAGGTTTTAAAATGTTGATTTTTTTCCATTTCTCATGCAACACACCTGAGGACGTGATAGTGTTCAATTAAAGATTATCTGCAAATTAGAAATTAAAAACTAGTTTTTAAAAAATTAAAATTAGTCAAAGAATAACTGATTACAGAAAAAATCTACCAACCACCAATTTGTGGTATGAAATGGGCAAAATATCATTACAAGCTTAAGCCCTAGTGCAATGTAATTTGTTTTTTTTTGTGTAACACTCTCCCCAAACTCAGGTACAGCTGCACCATAATTACAAAAATACATTAAACTGATAAAAGAAAGAAACGAACAGAAATATATGCATATATAACAATCAATAGTGTTATTATTTTATTCTACGTATTTTAGAAGTAATACTAAAACAGATCCACTTTCTTTGATCAAATTTCCATTACTACACTGATGTCAGGTTTTCACCTGTAGCTTCTCATAGGAGTGGCCTGGATATGGGAAAAGAATACCAAAGGAACCTTGTGAGACAGAGAAATGAAGGAAACAGCACCAATACAACAACAGAAACAAAACGATACAGAGGGGTTTTATTCAAAAATGGCAACATAGCACTGGCTGCCATGATACAGATGCATCACTGCCAAAGATGGAACAAAGGGAAGAGGTGGTTCTCAGTAGGAGATATGGCCACCCCTAATGTCGATGCAAGCTCTGCACTGCCTGTCCATACTTAGAACAATGTCGTTAAGTTCTTGCGGTAACATTGTCCATTCCTTTGTCAGCCCCATCTTCAGCTGGTGAACATTTGCTGGTGGGTGTGGATGTGCCGCTGGGCGTCTCCCCCAAGTGTCCTATATGTGTTCGATGGGATTTAGATCGGTCAGGGTAACAGGCAGGCAAATCCATACGCACAATGTCCTCACTTTCCAAATGCATATCAACAGCTGCAATGCGATGTGGTGTGGCATTATTCCACAAACATGAAATCGGGGCCAATGGCACTTCGGAACAGATGCACATGGGGAAGGATTACCTCAATACAGTAGTGTCCACCGGTTACAGTACTGCCTTCCAGTATCTGGAGTTGTGTACGTCCGGCCAAGATAATGCCTCCCCAGACGAGAACACCTCGACCACCATATCGATCCCTTTCAGTGATGTTTGCGGGGTGATACAGTGTGCCAACCTCTCGCCAGATAAGCTGACTTCCAGAATCGCTGCTGAGACTGAATCTACTCTCATCAGTAAAGAGTACCTTACCCCATTGCACTGCTGTCCAGTCCTTGTTCAATGCACCACTGTAAACATTGTCTCCGATAGGCAGGTGTTAAAGGGACACAGCGTACTGGCAAACAGTTCACCTTTGTGGAGTAGCCTGGCCACAGTAAACCACGATGTCCTGTGCAGCTGGTTTGCAATGGATTCCACTGTCTAGTGTCAGTCCCTCTTGGCCTATAGGAGTATATAGCGATCATCGTTGGGCACTGTTTTTTGTGGACGACCACCACTGGTTCTTTGAATGGCTGTACTTGCCGTCCTGAAGGCCAACCATGCATGTGAGGCGATACTATGGCGATACCGAACTCTGCAATCACACTCCTTGCACTTCGACCTTCCCAATTATTTGACGCTAGGTAAAATCATCCAGATGTTGTCTACTGGCCGTTTCGTTGTCTGTAGCACTGTATGAAACCAATCGAATGTCTGTAACAATCATCTAATCATCTCACCATTTGGTAATTTGCACATATACTGCTGCTTTTAATCAGTTTATGTGAGCCCTCTCATCACAATTCAAATTTTTGCATGTGCATCAGCTTTCTAATAAATGGCCACAGTTATGCAAATCACCAGAGGCTGTTTCATTTGATTTTTTGGTTGTAACCTTTAGAAATAGTGTTGGTCCTTAAGTTTTGCACACCAGTGTAAATCTCTCTCTCTCTCTCTCTAGTGATATTCAGCTGGTTATACATATACCAGACCCCCCCCCATGGGCAGGCAAGATCCTTTCAAGGAGCATGTTACCATACAAAGTGGGCTTTAGTATTAGTATTCATAGCAGCAAATGATGCAAAGAAGCACGTTTATACAGCATCAATAACAACAACCAAAAGCCACTACCCACCTCATCTGTCCATCCCCTCTAATAATTTGTCTAATTGTTCCTTAAATTTATTCAGACTACCCACTCCAAAACACCAGATGAAAACTTGTTCCAACAATCAATCACTTTCTAGCTGAAAGCATATTTTTACACATCTGTCCTACAACAATTCTTTTTTTATTTAAATTTGATTCCATAATTATGTGTCATTTGAACAAGGTTTAGGATGCCATCTACAATTAACTTATTCAGTTCATTTAAGGTATTCAACATTTCAATCATGAAGTTTCCTTGCAGGAAACCTAGTCTCCAAATACTGCAATTTAAAGAACTGAAGTATTTTATAGTGAGAGTACCCTTTTGTGTCCTTCACTAATGTTGTTGGTCTTCTCTGATACCATTCCAACAGATTCACATCATTCCTAAAATGAGGCTTCCAGAGCTGTATTTATTACTCAGGATGTGGCCTAACCAGTGCCTTATACAATGGTACAACCACCTCCTTATTCCTACTGGTAAAATTCCCATATATCATTTGAAGAACTCCTGTGTTGTCTTAGCAGCCTGTTTACACTGCTCAGGAAACAGCCAAACTGTACAATTAACCCTCTCATTTTTTCCTTTCTATACTACTTTGAATGTGTTACCATCCAGCACTAGGTGGTAACACACTCAAATGCACAATCACAAAATAGCATACCCAACTGGTATTATTAGCCATATGGTGCAAGGAAGCCTGAGGCTCATGCTGCATCAGCCAAAAATATTCCAGAGAGAGAGAGAGAGAGAGAGAGAGATCCAGGAATGTTGTAGCATTATGCAGGAATGCCGTAGAACTGCATTTCTGTCAAGCTGACCTTGGATCTCTGGAACAGAAGGCCAAGCTTACAAGTCTATAGTTACTTACCTCATCCTTTGTGAACAGGGGCAACAACAGCACATTTTCCATCCACAGGGATAGGAAATGTGCTATCCTGAATGTACTTCACCTGAATCCAAGGATGCTCTCATAATTATAGCTAAGAGTTTACTTGCCTCTGTGGCTGCTTCTTTCAGTATACAAATTACAAACAATATACGGATTATACAGTCTATAATTTGAGTGTGCTCTGTGGTCCATTTTCTGTTTGTTAATTCCATCAGCCCTAGGTGCCTTATTTACTTTATTGAAAAATCATCATCATCATTCTCCTCTTCCATTTGACATGGGTTAAGTCCCTATTTAGATATCATCCTCTATTGTTGTCATTCTCTTGAATCTTGCATCATTTGTTGATAACTCTGAAAGCCTGTTTTCCTTTAGGCATTGGAGCCATTCTCTTTTGGGTCTTCCTGGTGGTCTCTTATCACCAATTCTTCCTGTCAGTACTTCATTAGGCAGCCTGTGTTGTTTCATCAGGTTCACATGTCCAAACCACTGAAGTTAGTTTTTGTAGATCTGCTCTATTATTCTGCATTCAAAACTTAGATCTCTCCTTACTTATTCATTAGTTTTATGTTCTCTCCAATTTGTTTTGATTTTCCTTAGACATCTCATTTCAAATGACATTATTTTTTGCCTTTTTCTTATTTATTCTCAATTCTCTAATCCATAAGTTGCTGTGGGTATGATGACAGTTTCATACAGTTTAATTTTTAGACTATTTGAGATTTTATTGCTCTTCTATATGTATTTGAGTTTGTTCATGTTTGTCCATCCGATGTTCAGTCTGTGATTAATTTGGTCAATATTACTTATGTTTCCAGTTATTAGAGAGCCCAGGTATACAAATTTTTGTACTTGTTCTATTTGTTGATTTTGGATGTTTATGTCTTCTATATTTTTTCCGATTTGCATTACTTTGGTTTTATTTATATTAATATTAATTCCATAATTGTTGCTTGCTTTATCGATGTTTGTTAATATTTCTTTTAGTTGTTCTTTGGTTTATGTTAAAATCACAATAGCCGCATATTTTATGTTTATATTTTTATAGGTTTATATTTTTTCCATTTATTATTGTGCCTTTTCTTCAATTGATTTCATTAGTTCTTCTAGGTAGATATTATATAGATATGGAGATAAAGGACATCCCTGAATGACTCCTTTCTCTATTTCAAATTTCTCTGTTTTAAGGTTGTTGAATTTTACTATTGCTCTTGTATTTTTGTAGAAATTATTTACAAACATGATTATTTCATGATCAAGTGGGGTTTTTTTGTAGTTGCTTCATAAAATTTTCTCTGTTTACAGAGTCAAATGCCTGCTTGAAATTCGATGAAGCACAGATAGAGGTTTCTTCTTATTCCAATTGAAAAATCTTTTTTTTTTAATATTTATGTAGTAAATTTTGGGGGCCAAATCGTTATTCGTCATCGGTATAAAAACAAGTATTATCTCAAAAGTATTGAGGACCCCAATTTCCTACAGAAAGTATAACAGGGGCACAATTCTCGTCGAGAAAAATGTTTGGGCACATCAATAGAAAAGGTGTAATACCACACTTCACTGTACCATTGTGAACTAACGTCTCCGGTGTTCAGTAACTCCACTGTACTCCGTCACATTACCCCAATCTCGCAAAATCAATGTAATTTTTTGGCTAATGGCTCAATTTTGCGACTATACTAATATATATATCACAGAGCTAACATTTCTAATATTAGGAGAAAACTCAATCTCACATTAATTTAATACAAGTTTCGGTAGCACAATGGAAATCAACTATGAAAACTAACATGATCGCATGGAACTGATGTAACACAAAAAATTAAAAAATATATAATATATTTTTCACCAAAAGCTCTTCATTACTCACTCCGGTTCCTATTGAACTCATCTTTACCCACTAACACTTCACGATAGCATCAAACTCAAGAAATTGCACACTCACGTAAACGATAATCGACTAAGCACGAAAGTCAGAGCATGTGTCATTGGCGACGTCTAGCAGAAATCACTTGAAACTCATTATTGCAAACAAATAAACTCATCTATCTCAAATTTCAAGACCAACAATAAACCCACATTTAGTCTGAAAATTTTTCCTGTTCCCCGCGTTTAGCAAAACTGTTTCTATGCTTTAAATAATTTGACTATTTAAATATTTATAAAATTTTTGGACTTGATTAGAGTGACCCAAGAGAAGCAATCGCAAAACTTTCCTGGCACCAGTTGATAAAATCACAGTCATCCCAACAATGAGTGGAAGAGACCTGGGAACAAATCCGTTCAATGACGAGTTCCTAACACCAGACATAACAACCACCCTGTGCACTTGGCACCGATATTCGTCACGGGATGGATGTTGTTGTCCTAGTAGGACTTTAGGAGCATCAGTGACTCAGGCTATATTACTCGGCAAATACTGCCTGTAATTTGCGTGTGTGCTATGGTAGATTTTCTGTTTTTGTAAAAAAAAAATCCCACTTTCGGGAAGAAAAAACCACGCTACCCTCGCTGAGATCAACTATCATAGCCACGTTATGAAAAAAGACGAATGAAAATTCCTCGCATTATTCACGAGATTCGAAATGAGGTCTTTCCCACCTGGTGTGGGGAGGACGGTGATTACACAAATTGTGCTATACGCAAATACGTCAAGGGGTAGACCAGGGAGAAATAGTTCTCAGGAAAAATGGACACGAGGAGAGGGAAGGCAACGGAACCCTCAAACAGAAGAGACTCGAGGAGTTCTGGGGAAACCTATGGAGCAGCAAAATTAGCTATAACGGCCGTGCCCCATGGATAGGTCTGGAAAGAAAGAAAGAAAACCATGGATGCCCAAGAAAAGACGGATATGGGAGATTCCGAAGGAAGAAGTACAACAGTCGATCAGGAATTCGCATAACTGGTGAACTCTACACATGCCTTGAGTGACCGGGATTCAAGCTCGTAACTGCTGAATACGGTGCTGTTTTTTGTATTCTGTCTATTTTGTGAACTCCACTGACCATTTGGTCGTCCCGGAGTATAAATAGAAAATTTATTTAAAAAGAGATAGCATACACAACTACTGAAACTACTGATAAAAGAAGTTAAGCTGAACACACACACACACACACACACACACACACACACACACACACACACACACACACACACACACACACACACACACACACACACAATTAATCAAAGCGTCTGTCAGAGAAACAGTTATTCCATTAAAACTAATATCACTTCAAAAATAATAGCACCAGAGGGAGGTTTTATATACCTATTACAACATTAAATTGTACGCAGGCAAGATTTCATTTGTATCTACATTAATAAGAAAGTTTATGAGCGGTGAGAAAACAAGCTATTCCAAATAGTGGCAACCTCAATTTAAGTTCACTGAATAATTTTGCATCTAATGTCAAAGAAATTAATTCAAGGGGGATTTAAAACCCCTACAAAATTCAAAAGAAACTTAAAAGTAAGCATTCTGTACAAATCTGGTAAGTGGTAAGTCTAATTAGCATTTTAATCATTTTACTTTTTGTGGGCTACTTATCAGAGTTTGACTTGTTCGAATACACTTTTGAAAAATTATTTGAAAGTTGAAGATAAACATAAATTTTAATTTATGTTTACCTTCAACAATTTCTCCTCCACTTTGCTATTATAAAATTATCTAGCTCACTGCTAGAATTAAATTCACCTATGGCATTCCCCTCCCTCAATAACTCCTCATCTGTGAATTTAGATGCAGAATACTCATTTAGTTTGTTAGCTACCTCAGCAGAATCATCACCAGATGAACCACCAATGTCAAGTGGACCAATCTGATCCATCCCCTTCTTTCTAGAGTTGAAATAAGTAAAGAACTCTTTGCTGTTTTTCTTTCATACGCTGACAAAGATTTCTCGTAATCTGCTTTTGCAGGCCTAACCTCCTTTTTTATTGATTAATTACAGACCAGCTTATATCTTCCATAGGCTTCTGTGCCACCTATTAATTTATTTGTATCCCATGAATTTTTCCCTGCCGCATGTCTCATTAGTTCATCTGACATTCGTTTTGGTCTAAACCCCGAACATTTCTTCGTTGGTTTGAAACGCCTAGTAGCATGTTTGTCAACATTGTGCAGAATGAAAAGCTCTCAGCATTAAACTTAGAATTCCTGTCCAAACCATTAAAGTGTTGACAATGAAACGTTGTCATCACCATCTTGTGCGTTATGAAAAGCTGTATCTACTGAACTTTGAATTTCAGTTCAAATAAAGTATTCGTAGCTGAAAAGCAAAAACCCTTAAGTTACCATAGGCTTATATCTTTGAAGAACATTGAACATTGTTTTCTCAGCCACTTAAAAATTACCAATGTTACAGTAATCTGATTTGTACAAATCATACCCAAGAATATGGTGTATATCAGCAAAGAAGTGTTTTTTCTTAAAGTTTGAAAAATGAATCTGTAAAGTTTTATTCAACCGCTTTAAAACCAAGTAAGATTTTAGTTTTGCCAAATAGCGAGCTCTTTAGTAGTTAATTTTAAGTTTTATGTGGGATGAAAAGATGAGAGTGTGCTTGGCTCTTTTTGATGTGTGAATCACTGCATCAGTGTGTATACTTATGAAGTTTTAGAATTTTTAATTGACAAAGTTCCTCTCTGGTTGCATCTGTTGTTGAAAGCTGAAAACAAAAATCTGGTTTTCCGTTTGTTGCTTAGAAAACTTTTCAAGTTTTGACTTGCAATGAGGGTGTTTTCTTAGTCTACTTAAACTTTCCAAGAGTATTAAGAAGGTAGTTAAGTTTTAATTGTCGACGGTTTAGCAGTTAAAAAACTTATTTTTCTCTTAATGATACTTAGGAATCACAGACACAGATAGAAATTTGCAAAATGATAATTTTATTAATTACAAATATACATATTATTTTGAAGTTAGCAGCAAGCATAAAAAATTATTTTGAAGTTTACTCATTCTGTCCTTTTCACTTAGTTGATGGGAAAATTTGCAAAAATACAATTGACATTCCACACTTTCAATCCTAACCACATGAATATTACACTGCGATTATTCCCCGACATAACAAGACTTTTTTTCTTTTTCAGTTTTTGAATGAAAACGAGCTTATTTACTTATTAACAGTAGAATGCAAATTGTCACGTGGAAAACATCAAAACGAGTTGAACCCCTGAATCTTCAACGGTCATATTACTCTTTGATTAAAAATTCATGACCACATTAAAAGGAATACCAGTTTTCACGTGATAACACCACCAGAAATGCGCCAACAGAATGCAAAATTCATATAATCACAAATCCTTACTCACAATGTAAGGTCCTTTCTTCGCTTATTTTTATGGAGGTGGATTTAGTCGGAGATTATAAGCACTCTCCAATTCGCCTGGTCACAATGTTGAAAGGAATAACGCTTCGTGCGTAATACTCATATACTTTTAAAAAAGGGATGTCCGCGCTTCGAAAATAAAATGGCTCTTTCAGCACTTCTTGTCGTCATGATACAATCACCCATGAAACATAGTCTACTTAAGTTTTCAAAGTTCCAATTCTGAAATGTTAAGCCTTCAGTGACTTGTAGGCTGTCGACATGAGCTTGGAGTAGAATTAGAACCTCATTGTTTTGTTTTTAATGCTTGCCACTGGGTTGTGGAAAGACGTATTAAGGTGTTTCATACTACAAATGCACTCCTGTGTTAATCCAAGGATTAACACAGGAGTGAATTTGTAGTATGAAACTCAAAGTTGATTGCTGTCCCAATCTTCGATAGAACACAAAATTCTTTTTACGTAGGCTCTAAACTTCAACTGACATTTTGGATGGTAGCACCACAAACGAGAACCAAAACTTGAATCCCAAAGCCAGACTGGTGCTCATTTGATCCCCTTCACAAGAAACAGGCCCATTCAAGTTTGTCGCTTTACACAGTATTTTAAACCTTGAATCACTTCACCAAGTCCAAGTCCAAGCTCGGTATCACATCAATAGCGTGTTCAAAGATCAGGAACTCGGAGGATAACACCAAGGATCAGAGGACACACACACACACTGCAGTCAGTTGTCTAATTATAGCAGGTGGTAGATGACTTTCATCAACCGGTGAAATACCACCACTTTGCTTATTGGAGGCTTGAAGTGGTGAAACCCATGTTTAGTCTCTAGAGCAAAGTTTCCGGCATCCCCCTCTCCCCATACTTCTACTTCAACCCATGCACGGTACTAAGTACTATAGGTTTTGATACCCTTCGTGCTTGGGGTTCTTATAAAGAAAAAAAAAAAAAAAGCCAGAAATTTGTGTAGTTAAATTAAAATTACCAACAGAAGCAGAAACATAAAACAGCAATTAGTGTTAAGTTGTCTGCACTCTTTTTTAGCATTAGTAGAGGCATTTGATGCAAGAAAGCAAGCTTATGCAGCATCAGCCAAAAAACAATTAAATAAATAAATAAAAAATAACCACTTCCACTTCACCCCTCTGTTCGTTCGAAATACCTGTCCAGCTGAGCCTTAAACTTATTTAGGCTATCAACTTCCACGACAAGGGATGGAAGTCTATTCCAGCAACCAACCACCAGCTGGCTAAAGGCAAATTTCCTCACGTCTATCCTACATCTGTCTTTCCTCAATTTGAATTTATGCCCTCTCAGGTGATTATTCTGAGCAAGAGAAAGAATCCCATCAGCATTGAGCATGCTGAAACCATTCAAGGCTTTATACACGTCTATCAGATCACCTCGCCGGTGCATAGTCTCCAAACACTAATTTGCAAAACGTAAGCCTTTCTTCGTAAGAGCACCCCTTTGTTCCATTCACTAATCTTGTTGCCCTTCTCTGTACAGGTTCCAACATCTCTACATCCTTCTTGAAATGAGGCCTCCAGACCTGTATACAGTACTCTAGGTGAGGTCTGACCATTGCCTTATACAAGGGAATAATCACCTCCTTATCCCTGCTAGAAACATTTCTATATATCATCGACAATACACCATGACCTACTCATGCACCCGTCTGCACTGCTCAGAAAACTTCATATCTGCCTGCACAACCATCCCCAGGTCCCTTTCATTCTCTACCACTGTCAGTGTAGTACCACAGAGTTGATACGTTGCTCTGGGGTTGCTGTTTCCCATATGTAGTACTTTATATTTGTCAATGTTAAACTTCATTTGTCACCTCTCAGCCCATCTGCTCAACCTTTCCAGATACTGTTGCAGTAGCATAGTGTCAGTAGTGTCCTTGACAACCCGGCCAACCATTCGTATCGTCTGCAAACTTGGACATTAAGCTTGATATACCATCATCAATATCATTTATAAATACAGAAAACAATAATGGACCCAATACTGAACCCTGAGGGACTCCACTAATAACATTAGTCCACGATGAGCAGTGTCCATTGATTACCACTCTCTGTCTTCTCCCCCCTCAACCACCCCTTTATCCATAGCAGCAATTTGCCTCCAATGCCACACTGCTCCAATTTGTGTAGCAGTCTTCCATGTGCAACAGTATCAAAAGCCTTTCTAAGATCCAAGTATATAATATCAAAGTTATTCCCTGCATCCAGTTCTTTTTTGACTGCATCATAGTATCCAATCAAATTGGTCAGGCAAGACTTCCCCTTAACAAAACCATGCTGTGTCTCAGCTATAACTGAAGTCTTGTCTAGCTGATCCTGCAGCGCTTCTTTAAACAGTGCCTCCATTAATTTTCCTGGAAGAGAAGTTAAACTCACAGGTCTATAATTAATTGTGTCGCCCTTTGATCCTCCTTTGTGAATTGGGGTCACATTTGCAAATCTCCAGTCCAAGGAAGCTCTCATAATTATGGCTAAGGGTTTGCTTACTTCCTTTGCTGCTTCCTTTAATATAACTGGATAGATCCCATCCACCCCAGGTGCCTTTCTTGTATTTATCTTCAACATTTCTCCTCCACTTTACTCTCAATTATTACAAGATTCTCTAGCTTACTGCCAGAGTTGAATACACCTCTGGCATTCCCCTCGCTGAATAACTGCTCATGTGTGAATGTCGATGCAAAATATTCATTCAGTTTGTTAGCTTCCAGAGCAGGATCATCAACAGTTGACTCATCGATATCAAGTGGACCAATCTGATTCATCCCCTTCTTTCTAGAGTTTACATAAGAAAAGAACTCTTTGCTGTTTTTCTTTGCATCCCTTGACAAAGATTTCTCGTAATCTGCCTTCGCCTGCCTAACCTCCTTTATAACTTGGTTACAGATCAACTTGTATCTATCATAGGCTTCTGTGTCACGTGTTAATTTGTATGTATCCCATGCATTTTTCTTCTCTGCCATATGTCTCATTAGTTCATCTGACATCCACTTAGGCCTAAACCTTGAACAATATTTCTTAGTTGGTATGTAAAGCCTAGTAGCTTCCAAGAAAAGTTCTTTGAATGCTTCCCATTTTGAATTTGCTGTTGGTAACATCATCAGTTGGTCCCACTGTATAGAATTTAAATACTGTCTCAGTCCATCGTAGTCGCCTTTACGAAAGCAATAACCCTTCCCTTTACCCCTAATGGTAGTTACCTCTTTGAGTAAATCCCACTTCAGCACACTTTGATCACTGCCACCTAGTGGTTCATTTACCTGCAGATTCTTAATGCATGAAGAATCACTTCTGATAATCAAATGAAGAGTATTACTCCTTCTAGTTGCCTCCTGAAAATGCTGATGTAGAAAACAATCATCCAATAAATCCACAAAAGCCTTGCTAGTGTGTGAGTGACCACCCCCAAAATTCCAGTCAATATCTTGGAAATTAAAATCCCCCATTATAAGACTCTCTAATTTACTGGCTCACTCTATTTCCCCGTACAGTTTCTTATTATACTCATCAGAGTCATTAGGCCTATAGCACACTCCTACTCTCAATTTTGATCTCCCAATGCTTATGTCACACCAAACTGACTCGACACTGCACTGTCCAGCAATGTCGACTGGCTTCACTTCCTTGGATTTTATGTATTTCTTAACTAATAGCATAACCCCTCCTCCCTTCCTATCCTTTCTGTAGACATTGTACTCAAATTCCAGTTCTGCATTCCTTATATCTGTGTGACACCACGTCTCTGAAATCCCCACAATATCTGCCTTTGATGTTTTGAGCAATACCTCAAATTCATCAAATTTATTTACTAAACTCCTAGCATTGGTGTACACGCAAGTATACATGCATCTGTTCTTTTTCTTAGCTACCCTAACACAACCTATGTGTTTATTTGTACCCCAATGGTTTCCAGCAGTCTCTGAAATATCCTGCATCTCAGTTTCCAGGCTGCGGCTCATTCCAATAGAAGCAGTGCAAGAATTACTTTCACCTCTGCCAGTGGCTACTGTTAATCTATTAGTCCTTGTATCCCCCCAATCTAGCAGCTTTCCGACCCACCTAACACTGCCTAGATAGCATCAGCAAACATTCTTGCACCCTTTCTATTTAAGTGTATCCCATCCCTGTAGAAGCAGTCTCTCCTGTTAACAAGTACTGACCAGGCTGAAAAAAATTCTACCCCTTGAGCCTTGCACAATCCTTCCAGGGCCTAATTGATCGACAGGTCTCTTATCATATACTCCCTCCTATCATGTCTGGGCAGAATTGCAGACACTTTCAAATTCAACCCTAATTTACGGCTTTTTTTTCAACAGTGACCTGTACTTGTTAAGTAATTCTGCCGGTCTCCTACTCTTAATATCATTAGTGCCAACGTGTACAACTATATCACCTTTTGTGCCCTTAAAAGGCTGTTTGTAACGTAGTTGGTGGTCATCGTCTGACCTGTGGCCATTCAACTCTGAATTTTAACAAAGCACTCCAGAGCCACCTGGCGTAACAGAAAATAAACGACTATATATTTGTATCAGTTCGTTCGACTTTGGGTTCAGAACACAATTTCATCTTTCCAAAATCAGAGGGTGGGATTGAAAGGAGAATGAAATCGCATTACATGTTGGAATATGTATCTGTCAACATAAGCTATTTGTTCATAAGCTTTTCGGTGCATAGTGTGTAGATATTCTTTTCCTGGAGAAGAAAATTTTAAGTTTCCACATCGTATGTCATTTCAAGGTTAGAATCGAAGACCACCTACCAATTTATTCATAATGTTGCAATGACTGAAACGGATGTTAATACTAAATGTGTATGCAGAATTACTGCTTGACAGTATTAGTTTCAAGTTGAACTTACTACTAAGAATTCTACAGTTTGCTTTCAAATGGAGAAAATTTAAATTTCCCATCAGAAGTCCTTTAAAAGTTACAACTGTAACAAGCCTATAAGCGTAGCCTAGATCTTCAGTATTTTTTTGTTTTTTGTTCCCAATTTGTCACTCCAAACTCATCCAGCAAACAGGAACACACATGCTGATTGGTCAATTTTGAACACAAATCAAGCAATATGAATGGTTAACAACAATGGGCATCTCAATCCTCACCGTGGTCATCAGTATTTTTGTTCATGAAAAGTTTAAAAAATATATCTTTTCCTCTCCTTCACAGGTTAAAGGATGTGTCTTGGACTCTTTCTGTAGTCAGGGGGAAGTGGGGATTACCAAAGTGTATTTGTTTGAGATTCTCCAAAATGTGATGACACTGCCTGATAAGCACAGGTTAATGGTGGACAGATATCTCCTGTAGATAGAGATGTTCTGCCTGGTAGGTTAGGGTCATTCTTCAAAAGCTGTCTGGTACATACGACAGCTTGCTGGACTGGTATGGAGGTGAATAGGGAGAAGTCAAAGGATGACATGATCTTGTCTTCAGGAACTGTACACACACAACGGCTACTGGTGCCCGTATCAGCTCCTTCGTTGCCAACACTGTGATGGAGGAGTGCATATTCCTGAACCCGCTGGTCCCAATCACCGTCTGGTGCAGGTATGTAGTGATACCTATACCATCATCCCCCGAGGTCCGCATGCACAGCTATTACAAAACCTCAACTCCCTATCCCCCTTCATCCAGTTCACTTTAGAACTGGAATCGAAGAAGATCCTTTCTTTTCTGGGTATCTTAGTGAGGCGCATGGGCTCATGTCTAGAAACCTCAGTATACCGGAAACCCATGTGCTGCAGTCAATTCACGATCTACAGGCCACCTGAACAGCATGGACTACTCTCACGTTTGGAGTCATTCCAGCTCAGAGGAAGCGAGACACACTGTGGTATAGTATTAGGATTTGTAATGGCCGCATGGTGCAAGAAAGCCTATGGCTTGCTTATGCTGAACCTGCCAAAAAAAATAAAATAAATAAAATAATAATAAATAAATACATAAATAAAATAATAAAACGCTACCCTCACCTAAAGGTACTATCCAGATGACCTTTGAATTTACCCAAACTGTCAGCCTGTACCACCCATATAGGCAACCTATTCCAGTAATTTACAACTCGGTGGCTAAAAGAAAACTTCATGCAGTCCAATCTAAACATTTCCCCCTGTAACTTGAATTTATGTCCCCTAGTTCTAGCATCATTTATAATCTTGAAAATTTCGTCCTCATTCATTTTACTGATGCCTATCAGAGCCTTAAATAGCTCAATCAAATCTCCTCTAAGGTGTCTAGTTTCCAAACTCTGCAACCCACATATTCTCAGTCTCTCTTCATAAGAACACCCTTTTGCCGATCTCACAAGGCGAGTTACCCATCTTTGTACACTTTCTTTAGTTGCGGTCTCCATACTTGAACATAGTATTCCAAGTGTGTTCTAACAAAAGCCTTATATAATGGGATTATCACGTCCCTATCTCTACTTGCAAAAGTTCGATAGATCATCGATAGGACACCACGGGCCTTCCTTGCAAACTGTTTACAATGTTCAGAGAATTTCATGTCTGACCGTATCGTAACACCCAAGTCCCTTTCCTCCAGTACTGGGCTTAGTTGAACTCCACCAAGTGAATAAGTTATTTTGGGATTACTGTTTCCCAGGTGTATACCTTACACTTTGTTGGATTAAAGCATAGCTGCCATTTTTCTGACCATTCCTGAAGTCTATCTAGGTCTCTCTGAAGCTCAGCTTGACAGTGATCATTAACTACTCTCCCAATTTTAACATCATCTGCAAAATTTAGACATCACGCCCTCTACCCTTCATCGATGTCGTTTATGAAAATTAAAAACAACAGTGGTACTAATACTGATCCTTGGGAAACCCCACATCTTACATCAACCCAATCTGAGGAACAGCCATTTATCACAATCCTGTGCCTCCTGCTCTGAAGCCATCCTGCTATACATCTAAGGATTTTCCCAGTGATTCCAACCTTTTCCAGATAATAAAGCAACCACTCATGTGGGGCTGAGTCAAAAGCTTTGCTGAAATCTAAATAAACAATGTCGAAATTATTCCCTAAATCCAGCTCGTGAGCGACCCTTTCAAAATAGTGAACCAGATTTGTTAAACATTATTGTCCCTTTACAAAACCATGCTGTGTATCCTTGAAAATTTCAATTCGATCCAAATGATCCTGAATTCCACCCTTGATCATTGCCTCCATGATTTTCCCCATCACTAAAGTCAGACTGACAGGTCGATAATTTCCCACTTCACTCTTAGAACCACCCTTATGTATGGGAGATACACTGGCACTTCTCCAATCAAGGGGCGCCTCCGTAGCCAGGTGGGAAGGAGCAGCAGTGCGTAGCACATGCTTCTTGATTAGACCGGGGTTCGAGCCCGTCACCACCAAATACGGAGTATGCGGAAAGGTCAAGGAATGACCACCGCATATCCCGGAGCAATATGGCCTTAGTTGCTAATGCTCCTAAAAACCAAATAACAACAACAACAACTTCTCCAATCCAAGGGAATCTCCTGTCAAGTGCTCGCATAAGCAGCCTCAATGGTTCAATGCACTCACTTGCCACCTCCCTTAAGATTATAGGGTATATTCCATCAACTCCAGGAGCCTTACTGTCCTATAGGCTCGAAAGTATTTTCATTAAATAATCTTCCGAAATTTCAATGTCATTAATTGGATATTTTTCAACTTCACTCCCACAATTTTCCATTACCACAAAAGGTTTTTCATTTGTAAATATCGATGCAAAATAACTGTTGAGTTCATCTGCAACGGCAGCTGGTATATTTAATACTATCCCCTTTCCCTTATGTAAAGTTCCTATCTGGTTTGCCCTTCTCTTCTTGGCATTTATATGTGAAGAATTCCTTATCCCCCCCCCCTTTGCTCTGTTCGCTAGACTTCTCATAACCTGCCTTTGCCTGTCGAACCTTTTCTGTGGCTCAATTACAGATCATCTTGTAGCTGTTATAGGCTTCAGTACTTTTTATTGCTCTGTAACCTTTCCATGCCACCTTTTTCTGTTCAAGTAATATGGCAACTTCACTAGTCATCCAACTTGCAACCCTCCTCGTGGAGTATTTTTTTAATCGTAAATACGCATTCAAGGCATGTGATTAATGTTTTAAAAGCATACCACAGTTCAATTGTATTCATTCTCTGTGCGATATCTACCCAGTTAATTAAGGCATCGTAATTTCCTTTTCTAAATTAAAACCCATTCCTTTGCCTTTTACTACTCCTACCTCTCATCATCATCCACCGTAGAACTCCGTGATCACTTCCTGCTACTGGTTCCTCTACTGTCAGCCCTGTTGTCATCTGACTCATGGGTGATGAGGTCTAGGATATTCTTTTCTCTAGTACTTTCCCTGACATGTTGTTACAAATAAGTCAAGTAGTTGATTTAAAAATTTTGTTCCCCATGTCGAGTTTCCTGCCCATTTACTCCAATCAATTAGAGGCATATTGAAATCATCCATAAGACATTGACGCTTACTTGTCCATTCCATTTGTATGTGGAGGCTTTCGTCATAATCTTCACAATCACCTGGTCTGTAGATTACTCCTACTTGCATACCTTTGTTTCCAACTATCTCACACCATATAGATTCTATACTAGCACATGAAACGTCTGAATCTGGGAAAGCTAATGTTGCACTCAGGCTGCTTCTCATAAGAAGCATTACCCCACCACCCCTTCTATATACCCTATCCTTCCTAAATATATTATACAAGCCGTACTGAAACTCATCATCCTCTATCTCCGGGTGACACCACGTTTCTGTAAGCCCTATTATGTCCGCATTACTTGTTTTAACCAGCAGTCCGAATTTGCTCATTTCTAAGGTAAAAGCTGACCTCACGCGGACCACGCGTGCACTACTCTCAAGTTTGGAGTCATTCCAACTCAGAGAAAGCCAAACACACTGTGGTTTCTAAGGTAAAAGCTGACTTCACCAACTGTGGCTATACTGCCCATGTCTTTGGACAGGTGTACAGCAGTATTATATACCAGATCATTTGCCACAATTGTGGCAGCTGGTGTGGGGGAGGGCTCCAGACGACTTCAGGATTGCCTCACAGAACATGATAGGTCCATCCACCTAGGTGACTCTGCAATTGCAGAGCATTTTCTGGTCAACTCGACATGACCCCAATCCCAGCTGTGACAGCGAGGTGATCGACCAATCTCGCCACTACTATCACCGCATGTGGTTAGAGTCCCTAAACATATGTAGCTGTCGCAACATTTTAAACCATAATAGAGGTACAAGACTATACCCAATTTTGTAGTCTGTAGTGTTAAAGCATGACAAATGCAAGCAGTTAGCCCACATACATGCCGGGTACCAACAATCACCTGATTCGACATAGTAAATGATCATACTCTCACGTCCACGTGTGCGCTCTTTCAGTTATCTGAACACTGTTTTAGTTTATTCCATTCCTAAAGTTTTATGCTATGTCTGCATTTCCATGTATGTATGTACTTAGCCGATGAAGGGATATGCTAACCCGAAAGCTCCTATTTACCTTTAAAATTTATTTTAGCTACTGCTTTCACTGGTTCAGCTGTATTGTCTACGTTAAGATTAACTGTTAGTAAGTTTTCTTTTCAATATTAAGTTGTTGATAACTGAAACAATTTGCCCAATGCAAGCAGCTGAAGGGGTGACAGTTGAAGCACTTCAAAGTCAATTGATTACAGGCGAGAGGTTCCCGCAATGCAGTCTAATTGGGGGGAAATGTCAGAACACACACACACAATCTACATTTACTCACCTGCCATACTTACACATACACAAGGTGGGAGAGGATCACATTGTAGACCTACAGTGCTGTTTTAAATCCCACACTTGCCCTTCCAGCTGAAGCCAGTGTCTACACTTCCCATTCCTTTGAGTGAGGAGGCATGACATCAGCAAGGTACATTTCCTGAGAGGTTCCAACAATGCAGTCTAGTTGGGGGGGGGGGACCTGTCAGAACACACACACAATCTACATTTACTCAGTCCACCTACATGCCTGTAATACACATACCAAAATATACAAATTTTTTAATGTAAAACATACATTAGTAAAATGAGTATGAGATCATGGCAGCCCAGAATGTCACAACCGTACTTAAACTAGCATAATTAACCAATTATATCTAATGGTGTAGACAAACCCCAAATGAGACTGACCTGTTAGAATTTTTCCCACTCAGACAATATATTTATGATTGAAATTAATTCTATGTTATTAATAATATGTATTTTCAAGTGTATTATCTCTATGTCCCTGTATATTTATGCACATAAATTTCATGCAATACTTATTTTCATTTTAAATGTGTATATTAAATGATTGCATGGATAAAGTTCATGAATGTAATTGGTTTCAAATGTGTCTGCTTTGGTTGAATGATTGTATGTATTACTATAGCTGAATTACAGACTTGTTAGCTTCTTAACTTCTGTTCCAAAGAAAATAATGGAAAAAATTGGTTAAAAAAGTAATGCAAGGCCACCTAAGACCAGTGTTTCCCAAACTGTGTTCCGTGAAAATTCGTAATTAATAATTAAAAAAATAAATTTTGCATATTTATAGCATACACCACTTTTGTATCATTATAATTTTTAACATTTTTTTTTTTTTTTTTGGTTATTAATATACTGGCATAGACTAATAATCAAATAGACAGCGGAAAAGATTTTGAGGGAAACAAAAAATGAATGTTTGCAAATTTCTGCCCAAAAAATGGATAAGGTATACAACAGTGAGTGACAAATTCACAAAGGTATCACTGAACTGAGAGAGAGAGAGATACAAAGGTCTCTCTCTCTCTCTCTCTCTCTCTCTCTCTCTCTCTCTCTCTCTCTCTCCCACACACACACACACACACACACACACACACACACACACACACACACACACACACACACACACACACAGGGTAAGTCAGAAATATATATATATATTTTTTGGCTGGTGCAACATAAGCCACAGGCTTCCTTGCACCATATGGCTGCTAGTAATAATAACTTTCAAAACTTCTAGCAATGGAATCCTCTTCTAGGAATTCTCTTGTTCTATTACAACATAACAAATTTATATAATGTAAGATAAGAGACTTTATTTCCAACAGAGTGTAATTTACAAAAGATAAATTATATAAAAGTGCACAAGTATTTTGTATAAAAAGTACAATTCAGGAACAAACTGTTCATCACCATCTCTTCAATAAATACAGCCAGGAACTGTATTCAGATATACCCAAAGTAAGTTAGCACACTACGGGTATAACGAGGAAAAAATATGTATGTTGTATAGCAAGCCATTCCAAATATAAGCATCAAGACTGTATCTGAAATCTAGTTAAGATTAGTCCAATGAAAAATATAACAGTGATAATTATTTCATATTTAACTTCAGTCAAGCTGCAAAAAAAGTAATTTCTACATTTTAAAACCTACTTTTTAAATTGTAAAAATTGGAACTGTTTATAAAGTTCCAATCTTTACAATTTGGAACTTTATAAACACAAATTTGTCTAAAATAGGGCAAGCAATGAGAGTCAACTGCAAGTGATATCAATTTAGCATAGAGAAATAATTCTAAGTGTAAATAAATGAAATGTTTATATACAGTTGAAGCTCTTTATAGTGATCCCCGAGAGGAATAAGAAAAATAGTTATATCTAATTTAGAATATTTACTACAGTATTAAACAAGAAAATGAAGACTGCCCATTTTGCATAGTGTAGTAAGATTAATTTATAAATTATGTATGTACAGTACTGTATACAGTAGTAAGTACAGTATCTATGTATGTGTACATACATACATATATAAAGGCCTACCCATAGACAGGGGAATTGGTTTCAGACTTTAAAATAATCTGTCAAAATGTGCTGTTTCAGCACAGAGCATATTTTAAAAGAGAATTATGAAGGAGCATGACAGCAGTTCATTCACTTTTTCAGTTAGACTGCACTTGGAAAAAAAAAAAAAAAAATGACGTATAGGTTCTAATTCTTGATGAGCACCCTTCAATGAAATTTCTTGTTCAACTACAATAGATTCCTCTTCTTCATCACTACAAATTTTGGGTTCATTACATCTCTAATGAGTTCATCTTCACTGTGTTGAAACATCCTGAAGCATGCAATGTCCATATCCACTTTGGCATAGTCTTAAACATGTTTCAAGCAGTTTGTGATCAATTTGTTGTCAATCTCATTCCACGCTGAAACACAATGCCCATAGCCTATCGATTTTGCAGTTTTTCTTTTAAGCACAGTGCAGTTTCGTTTAATGGCATTCATAGATATTTTTTAATCAAAGCACTGGATTACACCTTGATCAAGCGGCAAACGAACTGATATTGTATTAAATAGCAGGTATCCAATAGTGATTCAACAGGCCATTCACTTGGTAATCCGGGGGTGCAGTTATTCACAAATAGCAAGATTTCTCTATTCTCCCTACTCATCTTGTGATCTCTGATCCATTCCTCATAGAATTTTGATGATTTCCCAGAGCCTTTCATTTTGCTCAATGCACAGTCCTCAAAATATTAAAGGATTGGGGCTTTCATACTGATTAGAGAAGATGCTTCTCTGTGCCAGACATGGTTGCTGCTAGGAGAATGGTAATACATTTTGACTTTTGTTTTCTGCCACAACACTTCTCATGTTTTATTTAATAGCAATTAAAAAAAAAAAAAAAAAATCCAGTTTCATCAGCATTGAAGATTTTCTGATTGTATAATTAACAAGACATTTTTTAAACAATTCTTCCATAGTTTCAGTGCTGACTGCAGCAATTTCACCGCACATTTTTGAAATACAGCCCACAAAGAATCTTAAACTCCAGGGGCCCATCCACCATGAAATTTTCATTATTCGTCCAATTCATAAATAATTCAGGCTTTAGCTTTTAAAAAGATTTCCATCTACAGGATTGTTTTTTGCAGTTTTCAATTTTTCTTTCATTTTTAAATGTGAATATTGTAATAAAAAAAGCAAAAACCAAGACTGAGTGGTAGAAATTTTTGGGTTGCTACAGGGAATTTTTTTGTCTTTCAAAGTCATTACAATGAATTTAAAATAGCATTAGGTTTATGGGAAATCAGGTAGGATCTACCACAAAGGTTGCTGTAACATGCTGGGAGATTAAAAAGAGGGTCACTATAAAGAGCTTCAACTATATATAACTTTTTAAAATAATTATGAAATGCTTAATGCATAATTAAAAAAGGATAAAAATTTAATTTTCTGGGCAGTTGAGATTAAGTATCAGGAATAGCAAAATGATAAAATGATGCAAAGAAGAAACATTATATGGCATCAGCCAAAAAAAAAAAAAAAATTACTTTGCTTGCCAATCCCATCTAATACAGAAGACTCTCTACGGTCCACAGAAGTCCAAGTCAGCCTAAATCGAATAACAAAACGAAATATGCAGAATCCATTACAGGTGTTGCTTGTTTACAGCCTTCAATCTCACAGAAACCACATCCCTACCTTTGCTTTCTGCCTATTAGTTCATTCAGTCACTAAACAAACTCCAGCTCATCAATAAACATCAAAAAGGTACTAAGATGTCAATTTTAATGAGTCTGTTTAACTATATAGAACAAGAAGACACCACCACTGCTAACAAGATGATGCTCCAAGATTTATATAGTACCATGCACAGTAAAGTAAACCAGGGTTAAAAGCAAACATTGTTGTTGACATTTTTCAAAAAATTATACATTCATAAATATGAATACAGTAGGTATATAAATAAATTAATGTTTTGGTCATATTTCCAAGTTTTCTTTCATTTTTTTAATCATCTGGAAATTACAGATGATCCACTTTTAATATGGGCAATTTATTTCTCTTCCATCCAGGATAATTAGGAATTTATTGTAATCTTCCCAACCCTTTTTAAATTTTATGCACAGGATTTTCAAACAGATAGCTGGATACATTTCAGAAAAATGTAAATGTGCCTCTGAAACTGGTGAATTCAGAGTTGGAATAATTTTGCATATGTATGTTATACATGACAGTATCTGGCTTTGAAACGTATTTGACATTTCAAAGCAGAGTATCTCAAATTATTGACATAATGCAGGACAAGTTGGAACAATTAATGTTTTTACACTTCACTGACTTGGTACTTATGATTTACTTCATGAACCACACACAAAATATCATCTCCTTACAGTCAATAACAGCCAATTGCTGAAAGTTCAACTTGCTATGAATTCTTGGTAAAATTTCAAGACCTTCAAGGAAACACAAATGTTGATTCTAGATAAACAGACAGTACCATTAAAAAGACATTCTAATTTACAGTAATACGTACCAAAGACACTTAAAATTGGGTACAAAATTTTAATTTTATGTGACATGACAAGATTAGTACACAGTTTTGGGATTTACATGGGAAAAGAAATCGACAGGTTGTGAAGTCCTCCATAAGAGTATAGTGATTTTGTTACTTGTCGCTCCTTTGGAGAGGTCTGGGTTTAATTTCCACTGAAGACTGGAGGAATTTCTAAAGTTCTTTTAAATTGAGGCTAAAGTTAACCAATTTCAGGTAGAGGTGGTAGTAAGGTCTCCCTTCTTTCCACTGATTTATTCCATTTTACAGCCTACACAAAATGTTCCTCACAACAGGTTCCTAAAAGCTGAGCAGCATGATACACCTTGTGATGGTTCTAATACCTAACACAAATCAATTCATAAAATTTGACAACCGATTTTTGGCTCTCCAGCTTTGAACAACTTGCCAAAAATGAACTTTACATTAGGTATGTTCAGATATAATCAGATACCTGGCTACAATTTCAGTAATGAACTGGTTCTGTAATGATGAGGAAAGAAAGCAGTTCATTTGGAGAGGGAAAAAAAACCAAAGCTAATGTTCATGGAATTTTGTGTGGAAAAATATTAAGTAAGCAACATTTTGCCCAAACAAAAATAGTTTCAAATAATTTCAGAAGCAATAAAAGAATATCCATAGCTAAAACATGACGTGTTTCTCATTTAATTTCAAGAGAAATATTATATTTAAATAAAATGAGTAAATAGTGAAAATACTGAACTGTAACCACTGGACTGGTATATAAAATAATAGTTGTGGCTATGCAGGGAAGCTCCCCTAAAATTCAGTCTTAACCCATCATTGCTAATATGGCATTTGATAGATGCCACTGTTTTTTTATCTTTTAAGTTTGTACATAAAATTAAATCCTTCTGTGTACTTTTCCCCAGTAATATTCTTTAAACGATTATATGGTATTTTGTTTTTGTTTTCATTTCAATGTACTACGATATATAAGAAATTGTTTGGTTTGCATTTAAGAGACACCAGGCAAGCAAAAGTATCCATCTTATGCTCTTATCACCACACTCATATGGCATCTGCGAGACACCAGCAGTTCTCTAATCTTACTGCAGAACTTTAGTTTTCTTGGCTAAAACACTGCCATTCATTCAATATCTGCCAGATTCCAGATGAGTAGCTACACTTCGATTCAAGGGAAAAACATTTGAAAAGTCTATGAAATACAACAAAAACATTATTATTGATTTCTCTCATTTACTTTTTTTTTTTTTTTTTTTGATATTTAGTAACTGAGTTTAGCAAATTAGAATTAATAATACCTAATTTTTAATTCAGTAAAAAAAAAAAAAAAATTTAATTATTTTTAAAGTGTCTCACAGATACCATGAAAGCATATTTGCTCCATTTACAGTATAAGCAATGGAAGCTGAATGTCTGGTTTTGAATATTTACATGGAACCAAAAATATAGTTGACAAGATATAAAGGGTGTCTCAAAAATATTGGTAAAGGAATGTGAATCGCATAGGAACCCATAACCGGAAACATCACGGGAAAGTAGTAGCAGAGGCGCACAAGAAGCAGAAATGACACAAGACAGTAATTAGTGGCAAACATTTATTTGACATAATATTAACAATGGAGTACAAGATGGATGCATTTCATGATGTTACAACAGATGCTCGAAGGTTCCACCATGAGACGCAATGCATGCATGACACCGACGCAGCATGGATTTGCGGACACGGTCAAACACACCTGGAGTTTCTTTGACAGTAGCAGCAACACAGACGAGTCTCGCCACGAGATCCATTTCCATCCCCACAGGCGATTCATACACGATAGATTTGAATCTACATGATAGATTCATACACGATAGATTTCTTTCTGTGGGGGGTGGCCTCAACCCCCCCACCACAGAAAGAAACCAAGGCTCGATAAATCAGGTGAGCGTGGGGGCCAGGCAACAGGTGCACCACAGCCAATCTATCGGCGCCCAAGACGTCCGTTCAAATGGTCACGAACACACCTTCCATAATGGGCAGGCGCCCTGTCATGTTGAAACCAAATGTTGCGTCTCACATTTGCTGGAACATCGTAAAGTAACCCTGGTATAACTTGTTCAAGAAAGATCCGATATTTAGCAGAGTTCATGCAGGTTGGTAACAGGTATGGGCCGACTAAGCAGTCACCGACCATACATGCCCACACATTTATTGCGAAACAATGTTGTGCCGAATGGGGGCGAACACCACGTGGGCCCTCTGCTAATCCACACACTAGGTGCATGTCTGTCAACTCACAGTTCTTCATGCGGCGACTACTGCTTGAATGAGTAAACCAGAAATTTTCCCTCTTGCAAACTGATGAACAGCGCAGTGTACCGACTTACGGTGACATTTTCGGTTATGGGTTCGTTTGTTATTTGGTTTTTAGGAGCATTAGCAACTAAGGCCATATTGCTCCGGGTTGTGCGGTGGTCTTTTCCTGACCTTTCTGCATCGTCCGTATTTGGTGGTGACGGTCTCAAACCCCGGTCTAATCAAGAAGCGTGTGCTACGCACTGCTGCTCCTTCCCACCTGGCTACGGAGGCGACTGGTTATGGGTTCCTATGCGATTCACATTCCTTTAGATGTTACCTACCTCCCCTAAACGTTTGTACCAATATTTTTGAGACACCCTGTATATAAACTCCCCCTAAACTCCTGTTAATGAATAATAATACCTATGAAGGAGTGACCCCAAAACAGCAGTGTAAGGTGGACCCCCTTTCTAGAAGCTTTTTTTCATGAATATTTTGGTGGATGTTTTTTTTTTTTTTTGTTTGTTTTTTTTTCACTGTTTATGATGCAATGGTTTTTATGTAACATGCACAGTTAATACCCTAGACGTGGTTTTTTTTTGGCAACTTCAGCCTTTTTTGCTTAATTTAGAAAAATTTTTAAAGAGATTTTATGAAATTAAACTAAACACATTTTGGGTACTGCTACAGAAAGAGGATAAATGCATTACAACAATAATTTCATTAATTAAACTCACTGACTTTACTAAACATACACTGGTGTTCAAAGAAAGTGCATCATATAGGAATTTCACATTTCTAACCCTTTTTTGCAATGGTATGTTACATTAATGATTAGCATCAAAACAGAAATATAAACAAAAGATATTTATTAATAATTAAGGCAAAACCAAGTAATATTTGAGAGGTGCTCTCAAAATATTCCAAAATGAGCATTTGCAACCTTTATACAACAGTTTTAGTACACATGACAATTATGGCTGAAACATTATCAGAAGCCTTCGGTTTGCTTCATTTTATCATTTTAAATGGAAAACAAAATGAAAAGTTCACCAGGTGCAAACTAATATTTAGTTGAACCGCCTCTGGCCCTGATGACAGCAGCACACCATCGAGGCATTGACAAGATCAATTTCTGAAGGTAATCAACTAATAGTTCGTGGTTTCAAACATGAATTTCACGAAGGATCTTTAGTTTCTTTCTGGCAACTGCAGATTCCACACGATGCCAACAGTTCTCTATAGCAGTGGTGTCCAACCTACGGCCCGCAAATAATTTTTATAAGGCCCATGCAGGAAGTGAACTAAAACAGCATCGATTTCCACTGCATGTACAGGCATTCAAGCACCCAGCTCGACTGTATCAAACATGTTTGTTTGTTTGGTTTTTAGGAGCATTAGCAACTAAGGCCATATTGCTACGGGATATGCGGTGGTCATTCCCTGACCTTTCCGCATCCTCCGTATTTGGTGGTGACGGGCTCGAACCCCGGTCTAATCAAGAAGCGTGTACTATGCACTGCTGCTCCTTCCCACCTGGCTACGGAGACGCCAATATCAAACATGTACATGTGGTTCAGTGCAGTCATATGTTTGCTAAATACAGTTATGTATTTTGATATAGCTTGTTCATTGCATTGAATTAATTATTAATTTGCACTGAATTAAAAAAAAAAATCATTCTTAAAAATGTTTCAAAAGGGGAAAATCGATTTGGAGTGTCATGTTTTTGATCCAAGGTGGACCAAAGACTATTTCTTCACTGATTACCATGAAAAAGCAGTGTGTTTGGTTTGTCAGGAGATTGTGTGAGATTTTAAAGAATATAATTTAAAACGACACTGATTCCAATCATAAATCTTATGATCAACATAAAGGAGTGCTGTGAAAATAAAATGTTCAACGTTACAAAACAAATTAAGAAAACAACAACACATATGGAAAACGTGTTAGTCAAGAAATTTATCTGCTGTACATGCTAGTTTTAAAGTTGCACATTTGATCGCTTTTGAAAGTAAACCATTCAATGATGGTGAATTTGTTAAGCGTTGTTTGTTAAAAGTTATGGAAGAAATTTGTCCGGAGAAACGAACGATAATACAAGACATTAGTTTGTCTTGAGAAACAATTATGCAAAGGGTAGAAGATATTGGAAAGAATTTGTTCAAACAACTTTTGGAAAACATAAAACAAATGAAATATTTTGGTGTGGCACTGGATGACAATACTGATGTAAACGACAGCCCAACTCCTCACCTCCATATGTGGAATTAATGATAATTTTGTATCAGTTGAAGATTTAGCTGATCTACAGAATGTGCACGGAACAACTACAGGTGAAAATCTTTGCCAATCTATCGAAAAGTTAGGATTAAATATTAAAAACCTGGTAGGAGTTACAACTGATGGTGCAAAAAAATATGATTGGTAAAAAAACATTGGGTTTATGGGTAGAATAACCATGAAAATTATAGATATCGGAGCTGAAACTGCAACTGGAATTCACTGCATTGTACATAAAGAAGTTCTTTATGGGAAAGTATTGGATCTCCAACACGTTATGAATGTGGTTATTTCAACTGTAAATTTTACAAGATCACATGGCCTTAATGTGGCTGTTGAAACATCACCGAATGTTTCAACACAGAAGTAGGGAAACCAATAAAACAACTATCAAATATGGAGTGGCTGTTTGATCTTGCAATTCATACATACATTTCTAGAGTCATTTAAATGCTTTTAATTTAAAAGTAAAAGGGAAAGGAAAATTGATTTGATTTGTTTGGTGACATCAAATAATTTCAGAATAAGTTATTATTTAAATCCCAGTTGAGCAAGAAACTTTAGTTCACTTTGAATGTTGTACTGAGTAAAGGAGAAACACAGACTGCAGCAATAATTCAGACACAGCATGGGTTTGTTAAGGGAAAGACTTGTCTGACAAATTTGATAGGATATTATGATGTGGTTAAAAAGGAACTGGATGCAAAAAATAATTTTGATATCATATATTTGGAATTCAGGAAAGCTTTTGACACTGTTGCGCATGGAAGACTATTGTACAAATTGGAGCAGAATGGTATTAAGGGTAAGCTGCTACAATAGATAAAAGGATGGTTAAGTGGGAGAAGACAGAGGGTGGTAATCAATGGGTGCTGCTCTTCTTGGACTAATGTTATTAGTAGGGTCCCACAGGGTTCGGTGTTAGGTCCACTGTTGTTTTGTATATTTATCAATGATATTGATGAAGGTATATCAGGCTTAATGTCAAAGTTTGCAGATGATACAAAGGTTGGCAGGGTTGTTAATGACAGTAATGGCAGTGTGCTACTGCAACAGGATTTGGATAATTTGGGCAGATGGGCTAAGAAGTGGCAACCGAAGTTTAACCTTGACAAATGCAAAGTACTGCATATGGGTAGAAGTAACTCCAGAGAAACGTACCAACTGTTAGGTCGACTGTTGTTTTGTATATTTATCAATGATATTGATGAAGGTATATCAGGCTTAATGTTGAAGTTTGCAGATGATACAAAGGTTGGCAGGGTTGTTAATGACAGTAATGGCAGTGTGCTACTGCAACAGGATCTGGATAATTTGGGCAGATGGGCTAAGAAGTGGCAACTGAAGTTTAACCTTGACAAATGCAAAGTACTGCATATGGGTAGAAGTAACCCCAGAGAAACGTACCGTGTGGTACTACACTTAAGGTGGTAGAAAATGAAAAAGACCTGGGAGTAATTGTGCAGGCAGCTATGAAGTTTTCTGAGCAATGCAGACAGGCTGCCAGGGGAGGTAATGGGGTTTTGTCAATGATATATAGGAATTTTGCTAGCAGGGTAAAGGAGGTGATTATCCCTCTGTATAAGGCAATGGTCAGGCCATGCCTTGAGTACTGCATACAGGTCTGGAGGCCTCATTTTAGGAAGGCTCTGGATTTACTTGAGCGTGTACAGAAAAGGGCAACAAGATTGGTGAGGGGAATGAAGGGATCCTCTTATCAAGAGAGGCTTAAGTTCTGCAAATTGCAGTGGCTGGAGACTAGGCACCTGCACGGTGATCTGATTGAGGTGTATAAGGCCTTGAATGGGTTCAGCACGCTGAATTCTGATGGGATCCTTCCACTTGTTCAGATTACGAACCTAAGGGGGCATAAATTCAAATTAAGAAAGGACAGATGTAGAATAGATGTGCTGAAATTTGCCTTTAGCCAGCGGGTGGTTAATTGCTGGAACAAACTTCCATCTGTCGTTGTGGAAGTTGATAGGTTGAATAAATTTAAGGAGGAACTGGACAGGCATTTGGAGGGAATGGTGTGATTTTTTTTTTTGGCTGATGCTGCATGAGCTCATACACTTGCTTTCTTGCATCACATGCCACTACTACTACTACTAGTACATTTCCAAAGAACCGTTGCCTTTCGTTATTACAATTACTTTTTGACAAGTTTGAAAGCCGATTTTCTGATATAAAATTCCATTAAAAAACATAAGCTTTTGTTTGAGAACCCATTTACCTCAAGGGCTGAAATTAAAATCTCAGATTTTAACATGAAATTATTGATCTTCAAGCCAAAATATGATTCAAAAATAAGTATACAGACTGAAAAATAAACTATTTGAATTCTACAAGGCTTTCCCATTTGAAGATTTTCTGCTAATAAAAGAAAATGCCATGGAAATGGCTACTTTGTTCAGATCAACGTACGTTTGCAAGCAAATTTTTTTCACTCGTATAATCAAATAAATATTTAAAAAGAAACAGAATAACAGATGAGAATTTTTTTTATGAAATCTCCAAACACTAGCGGTATTAGAACCTATAGTACATGCATGGGTTGGAGATTCAGAAGATGAAAGAAGATATTTGTTGATATTAGACTTGAATTTCTGTAGACTAATTTTCGGGAAATACGTACGAAGAAAGGTTCCAGAAAACGAAAAGTGAATGAATAAATGAGGAAGAAGAACAGTTGGTTCTGTGAGTTTGAAGTTGGACAATAAACGGATGTTGGCTGGAGACGGCATGTGTTCGAATTGTTTTGAAAGAGAGAGCGGGAGTTAGAGAAGGCAATTCAAAAGAATAGTGCCCATGGAAGTATCTGTAGAAAAGGCATGCAGCAAAAACAGTACATCTATGAGACAGAGAATGGAGAGCCTCTGTTAGAGAGGAGTCATTAATTAACCTAACTGTCCTCTTCTCAATGGAATCTAGATGCCTGAGAGGTTTTGGGGCCACTGCCTCAGATGTGGTAACAATATTCCATGTTAGGGTGGATTTGTGATTTGTAAAGAGTGAACAGCTGTTTGGAAGAAAAGTAACACCAAGAGCGAAAGAGAAAACCAAGTTTTTTAGATGCAGAGGAAGCAATATTTGTAATGTGCTTGTGCCAAGAGAGATTAGAAGTCGGGGTAATCCCCAAAAAAGATATATTATCTTGCCTAGAAATCAGCGTGTTACCAAAGATAGGCATAGGAGCAGAAGAATCCTTTTTGCGTGATATAAGACAAGACTGAGTTTTGGAAGGATTGAAATCAACTGAGTTGTCTTGCCCCACGGGAGAATTGTTTGTTTGTTATTTGGTTTTTAGGAGCATTAGTAACTAAGGCCATATTGCTCCGGGATATGCGGTGGTCATTCCTTGACCTTTCCGCATCCTCCAAATTTGGTGATGACGGGCTCGAACCCCGGTCTAATCAAGAAGCGTGTGCTACGCACTGCTGCTCCTTCCCACCTGGCTACGGAGGCGCCTCACTGGAGAATTACCTGGAGATCGGAATTTAAGGAATTGATTGCAGATATTCGAGAAGTTGAAATTGATTGAGCAGGGCAAGGTTTCTCAAACTGGAAAGTGGAATACAACAGATAGGAAAACTATGAATAGGATTTCCGATCAATGAAAGTTCATTAATATATAAGAGGAAAAGAATGGAAGGAAAGAACTGAACCTTGGGGAACACCAGCATTAGTTGTCTGTTATTTGGTTTTTAGGAGCATTAGCAACTAAGGCCATATTGCTCCGGAGATATGCGGTGGCCATTCTCTGACCTTTCTGCATCTTCCGTATTTGGTGGGCACAGGCTCGAACCCCAGTCTAATCAAGAAGCGTGTGCTACGCACTACTGCTCCTGCCCACCTGGCTACAGAGGAGCCACCAGCATTAGTAGTGAAGTTAGAAGACAGAGAACCATCTACCATCACCCTCCATGAGCAGTCAGAGAGAAAACTGGATAACCAATTACAAAGAGTGGTTGACAAACCATAAGATGGAAGCTTGTTTAGATCTTTACACCAAACACAATCAAAAGCCTTTGAGATGTCAAGAGCAATGGGTTGTGTTTCACCGAACTTTTTCATTGAATTTGTCCATAAATTGGTAACATATGTCAGAATATCACCTGTGGATCGACACTAAAGGAATCCATATTGACGATCATTGATCAGACGGAAGATTTCTAGATAGTTTAAGAGTTGATGGTTAAGTGATTTAACCTTTTAAGGCTGGCTGGATATGAGCAAATTTCCAAGCAGAAGGAAAAACACCTTTGGAATAAGAAAGTGAATAAGTGTGGCATAGAACAGGAGTAAGTTGAGGAGTGCAGGTTTTGAGAACAAGTGGAGAAATACCATCAGGACCTGGAGCTCCATCAAGAAACACCATCAGGACATAATTTTCATTATGTATTGAGATTGGCGTCACAAATTTTGAACAGTTATTTAAAAATATCCAGCCGCAATCATCTCGTTAAATGTTAAATTGTTTCCAGTAAATGTTACTGTGTATTGTGCTTAATAAAATTTTTTAATATTTCAATTTCAGGTTTATTATTATATTTATTTATTCACCTTAATATTCAAAAGCAAAAGTAAAGTATTTAAAAAAAACAAAACAAAAGTAAGTCATATTTTTATAATTTTAATAAAATTTAAAAAATAAATCACTGATAAAGATTTGTTGTACATAAAAGTGCTGGGAATTTGCATTTTTTTATATATAGCTTGAAAAGAAAAAATGGTAAAACGAAAATAGAAACTTCCTTTTACAAGTGACAAGATATAGAAAATGTGACAATTTTTTTTAGAATCACTCCGTGCGGCCCGCGAAACAAATCTAACTTTGAATACGGCCCTCGTACAGGAAAAGGTTGGACACCACTGCTCTATAGGACTCAGGTGCAGGTTGTTTCCTAGCCAGCTAAGGGTTGTAATGGACCTTTCTTCTAACTGTAACAAATGTAAACACATTACTGTCAAACCTCTAATGCAGAAATGTTGTTGTTGTAATTATTTGGTTTTTTAGGAGCATTAGCAACTAAGGCCATATTGCTCCGGGGATATGCGGTGGTCATTCCCTGACCTTTCCACATCCTCCGTATTTGGTGGTCACGAGCTCAAACCCCAGTCTAATCAAGAAGCGTGTGCTATGCACTTCAGCTCCTGTCCACCTGGCTATGGAGGCACCTAATGCAGAAATGAAGCTAAAGTAACTACAGAAGGGACTACTTACACTTTTCACCCCATAACAAGGAGCGGAATCGTCCTGAAAGATGCAGATACTTGGCAGGTTGAAATGGTTAGCAGCAATTTGCCTTTCAGTATAGCCAGGTATGCACTGGCATCTACAGAAGCTTTTATAAACTGCAGGTGACCTACTCCGCGATATGAAATGCACCCCCATATCATTTGGCTGGCAGGGAATTTCACTTTAGACACAATACAGCCTGGATGGTATTCTTCACGTCTCCGGCGAATCTTTTGTCTCCCATCAGAGCCATGCAGGTTGAATTTCGTCTCATCCAAGAAAATAACTGACTTCCACTGCTCGGGGATCCATTTGACATGCTCCTTACACCAAATTAATTGGGCTTTTTTTCATTTTTTGTGTAAGGAGGGGCTTCTTCTTAGGACGATGAGCTACAAGTTCATTTTTGAAGAGGCATCTTCTGACTGTTACTGCACTTGCTACCACTCCTGCATGTTCTTCCCATTCTCTTTTCAGCTCAAACGAAGAAGCTTTACTGTTTTTAAGTATATAGTATCAGTGTAAATACACCACTGTTTTTAAGACACAAGAGCTTTAAAACATTGTCCTGTTTTGGCATAGAAACACTTTTGCACCCAGTTCCTTTTTTCCTGTCAGCAGAACCAGTATTCTTGAGTTTGGAAAGAAAGCTACTCACTATCAACTGATTACAAGACACTCTATAAGCAATATGATGGGAAGAACATCCTCAAGTAAAACAACAACAGCAGCAGCAGCACTCTTTCTTTCTGGCATTAACTGCACGTAACTCGCCATCCTAACACAAGCAAGGAATGACTACAACTCTTGCAGAGCGTGCTTATATACCTGAAAGTAATAGCTGATGCAATATTACGTCCATCTATGCGTATCAATATTATCTGATGCAATCTGTAAGAAATATTGCCACCATCATCATCATCATCAGCCATTTTCAATCCACTGCAGGATGAAGGCCTCTCCAGCAACTTTCCAGTTCCTTCTGTTTTGAGCACTGGCCATCCATTTACTACTCAAAAACTCATGAATTTCATCTATCCATCTCCGCCTTTGTCTTCCAGGTTTTCTTCTAGCTCCTCTTGGGTACCATTCTGTTATTTTCTTAGTCCCTCTGTCATCATGTCTTCGAGCTATGTGTCCTACCCAAGACCATTTTAGTTCTTTAGTTCTTATTCGGAAAATTACAATTTTAACCGGTGATGCACTTTCTTTGAACACCAGTGTACAAAAGGATTATAACTGTACCTGCAAAGAAAGCAGAATAATAATGTTAAATAAATAAAAAAAAGTAAGGGACGCCTGCAAATGCAATGATGAATACCTAAACATTAAGATAAAACTGAGGCCTCTCTACATTCAAATGCTCGAGCAAAATATAAAATGAACATCACCTGTACCTGGAACGATTTTCTATGAAGTAAACAAACTGCGCCATAAAACTAAGATCAATTATAATACTTTCAAATTTCCAGAAAAGTTTATTTGTTATCACATCATCCCTTTAATCAAAATCTGGCAAAGTGCTCGCGATCCATGATATCAAGGTATACCACCTGAGGTTAAGGGTGGGACCTTGTTTTTCAGTTGGATTACCAAACTAAGAAAGGATACTGAAAAGTTTTTTTTCCCATGGATCCAACATGAACAGTCCTGTATGAATTTCATACAGATAATTCCATCTTCGTAAAGTAGAAGCAACAGTAAAAATCATCGCTGCTTACAACCCGCGAAACACAGTATTAAAAAAAAATGGCCAATAATTCATTTACACAGGCAAAGTAGACAACTATCTGAAAATATAAGGTCGCTGCTGGAAATCGCCCGATGATCGCCCAATAACACTAAACTACGCAATGATGGTAAATATTTTCTTTTCCAATAGCACAGTGGTACCAAACGGGGCTTCACGGCATATTGTCTGTCGCAACCCTTTTCAAGTGTGCCGGGAGATTAGAAAAAATTCCACGGAGTTCAATGCAATCACTATTTAGGTGTGCAATGCATATGACCTGACGTTCCGGAAGAGACTGGTGAGTTTAGAATCCTCATTAAGGCATTAACAATCGGAAGACAAATATGTATCAGGCATTTATTAGGACATGAAAGATTAACAAAAAGAATCTTAGAGGGAGTGAAAAGAACAAGAGGAAGTAAACAACTTCCTCTTGTTCTTTTCAAGAGGAAGTGAACAAGTCGCCATCGCAGAATTGTTATGGGCTTATAGGAGAGCTTGAAGGACAGGGCGGATGCCCTCGTAGAATTTAAATTGAGGGGCCCATCAAGCTCTCAGCTGCCAACATCAATGCCAGAGGTTGCACCTGAACATCACGCAACACAGCGGCAACTCCCAAGTAAGAATGCGCTGGTCCTAAAGGAACAAGTTGTTGTAGGTAACTCTATTGTTAGGGAAACTAGGAACATATTCTGCAAAAAGGATAGATAGAACAGGACCAGGGTATATCTTCCAGGGCCAAAGTTTGATGACGTTGCAGAGCAGATATCATCTTTTAAGGGCACAAAGGGTGATATTATTGTACACTTCTATTAGAATAACCAGCGACTTGGAGCGAGGGGTGCTGCCTGGGTTCAGGGACAGATTGCAGTCATCGTGAAACAGATGGGTATAGAGGATGTGTTAGGGTAATGTGTTACGAATAAAAAGAAGTGCATGTATACTTGCATGTGTACCAAAGCTAGAAGTATAATAAATAAAAATTTATGAATTTGAAGTGTTGGTCAAGACATCAAAGGCGGTTAATGTTGGGATATCACAGACGTGGTGTCATATAGATATTAGGAAAGCAGAATTGGAATTTGGGGAATGCAATGTGCGCACAATGGATAAGTAGGATAGGAAGGCAGGAGATGCAGTGCTGTTAAGTAAGAAAAACATAAAATCAAAAGAAATGCATCCAGTTGATATAGATGAACAGTGCACTGTTGAGTCAATTTGGTGTGACATAAGCACTGCGAAAGCAAAAATAAGAGTAGGAATGTGTTATAGTGACTCGAATGAGTACAATCCCTAATGACTCGAATGAGTGCAATCAACAAATTTGCAGAGAAATAAAGTGGGTAGTAAATCAGAATGTCTTATAATGGAGGATTTCTAACTTCCCAGATATTGACTGGAACTTGTGGCTTGGTCATTCGCACACTAGTAAGACTTTTGTGGATTTATTGGATTATTGTTTTCTATAGCAGTATTTGCGAGAGGCAACCAGAGAAGGTAATACTCTTTATTTGGTTGTCAGCAGTGATCATTCGTGTACAAAGAATTTGCAAATAAAGAAACCACTAGGGACGATGATCACAGTGTAGTGATATGGGATTTACTTAAAGATGTAATTATCATCAGGGGTAAAGGAAAGGGTTTTTGCTTCCGTAAAGGTGATTACAGTGGTCTCAGAGAGTTTTTAAATTCTGTACAGTAGAATTAACTGATGATGTTACAACAGCAAATTCTAAGTGGGAAGTATTCAAGGAATTAATAGTGGAAGCTACTAAACGTTTCATACCTATTAAGAAATATTGTTCAAGGTTTAGGCCTAAATGGTTATCAAATGAACTAATGAGACTCGTGACATAAAAGAAACATGCATGGGATGCACATAAATTATCAGGCAACACAGAAGCCTATGATATATATAAGCTAGTCTGTAATCAAGTCACAAACGAGGTTAGAGAGGCGAAGGCAGAGTACGAGAAATCTTTGGCAAAGGATGCTAAGAAAAATAGCAACGATTTCTTAACTTATATAAACTCTAAAAGGAAGGAGATGAATCTGATTGGTACACTTGATATTCATGGTTCGATTGTTGATGTTCCTGTTCAGATAGCAAACAAACTGAATGAGTATTTTGCATCTACATTCACACATGAGCAAAATAACAGAAGGTTATCGAATTGCAGCAGGGTGCTTCATGATTTGTATTAACTGAGAGCAAAGTGGAGGAGAAATTGTTGAAGTTAAACAAAAGAAAGGCACCTGGGGTGGATGGGATTCAACCAGTTATATTAAAGAAGGCGGCAAAGGAAGTAAACAAATCGTTAGCCCTGATTATGAGAGCATCCTTGGAATCAGGGAAAGGTCCACACGGACTGGAAATTACCATTAGCATTAGTAGAGGCATTTGATGCAAGAAAGCAAGCTTATGCAGCATCAGCCAAAAAAAAAAAAAAAAAAAAAAACCCACTTCCACTTCACCCCTCTGTCCGTTCAAAATACCTGTCCAGCTGAGCCTTAAACTTATTTAGGCTATCAACCTCCACCACAAGGGATGGAAGTCTATTCCACCACCCGCTGGCTAAAGGCAAATTTCCGCACGTCTATCCTACATCTGTCTTTCCTCAATTTGAATTTATGCCCTCTCAGGTGATTTTTCTGAGCTAGAGGAAGAATCCCATCAGCATTGAGCATGCTTAAACCATTCAAGGCTTTACACACCTCTATCAGATCACCTCGCTGGTGCCTAGTCTCCAGACACTGTAATTTGCAAAACTTAAGCCTTTCTTCGTAAGAGCACCCCTTTGTTCCATTCACTAATCTTGTTGCCCTTCTCTGTACTCGTTCCAGCAGCTCTACATCCTTCTTTAAATGAGGCCTCCAGACCTGTATACAGTACTCAAGATGTGGCCTGACCATTGCCTTATACAATGGAATAATCACCTCCTTATCCCTGCTGGAAAAATTCCTGTATATCATTGACAATACTCCATGAGCTACTCTTGCAGCCCGTCTGCACTGCTCAGAGAACTTCATATCTGCCTGCACAACCACCCCCAGGTCCCTTTCATTCTCTACCACTGTCAGTGTAGTACCACATAGTTGATACGTTGCGCTGGGGTTGCTGTTTCCCATGTGTAGTACTTTACATTTGTCAATGTTAAACTTCATTTGCCACCTTTCAGCCCATCTGCTCAACCTTTCCAGATCCTGTTGCAGCAGCATAGTGTCAGTAGTGTCCTTGACAACCCTGCCAACCTTTGCATCATCTGCAAACTTGGACATTAAGCTTGATATACCATCATCAATGTCATTTATAAATACAGAAAACAATAATGGACCCAACACTGAGCCCTGAGGGACTCCACAGAGATGTGCAATAGTATCCCCAATTCACAAAGGGGAATCGAAGGGTGACACGACTAATTACAGACCAGTTAGTTTAACATCTGTTACGGGTAAAATAATGGAGTCACTGGTTAAAGACACACTACAGTGTCATCTACACAACACTGCACACAATAATTCAGACACAGCATGCATTCGTTAAGGGAAAGTCTTGTCTGACAAATTTGATAGGATATTATGAGGTGGTTACAAAGGAACTGGATGTAAAAAATAATTTTGATATCATATATTTGGATTTCAGGAAAGCTTTTGACACTGTTGCACATGGAAGACTACTGTACAAATTGGAACAGAATGGTATTAAGGGTAAGTTGCTACAATGGATAAAAGGATGGTTAAGTTGGAGAAGACAGAGAGTGGTAATCAATGGGCGCTGTTTTTCGTGGACTAATGTTATTAGTGGAGTCCCACAGGGTTCGGCGTTGTTTTGTATATTTATCAATTACATGGATGAAGGAATATCAGGCTTAGTGTCGAAGTTTGCAGATGATACAAAGGTTGGCAGGGTTGTTAATGACATTATGCTATTGCAGCAGGATCTAGAATCTTTAGGAAGATGGGCTGAGAAGTGGCAACTGAAGTTTAACATTGACAAATGCAAAGTACTGCAGATGTAGTAGAAGTAACCCCAGAGGAAAGTATGAACTGTGTGGTACTACACTTAAGGTGGTAGGAAATTAAAAAGATCTGGGAGTAATTGTGCAGTCAGATATGAAGTTTACTGAGCAATGCAGACAGGCTGCCAGGACGGGTAATGGGGTTTTTTCAATGATATACAGTAATTTTGCTACCACGGAAAAGGAGGTGATTATTCCTTTGTATAAGCCAATGGTCAGGCCACGCCTTGAGTACTGCGTACAGGTCTGGAGGTCTCATTTTAGGAAGGTTGTAGATTTGCTTGAGCGTGTACAGAGAAGAGCAATAAGACTGGTGAGGGAATGAAGGGCTTAAGTTCTTAATAAAGGCTTAAGTTCTGTAAATTGCAATGGCTCGAGACTAGGCACAGGCGCAGTGATCTGCTTGAGGTGTATAAGGGCTTGAATGGGTTGAGCACATAGAATTCTGATGGGATTCTTCCACTTCTTCAGATTACGAACTAAGGGGGCCTAAATTCAAATTAAGGAAAGACAGTGGTAGAATAAATATGCGGAAATTGCCTTTAGCCAGCGAGTATTTGATTGCTGTAAAAAACGTCCATCTGTCGTTGTGGAAGTTGTTAGGTTAAATAAATTAAGGAGGTTCTGGACAAACAATTAGAGAGAATAGTTGTGTCAATTTTTTTTTTTTTCGGCTGACGCTGCTTTCTTGCATCACATGGCACTACAACTACGTTGGCACTAATTATATTAACAGTAGGAGACTGGCAGAATTTCTAAACAAGTACAAGTCAATGCTGAAAAAAAGCCCGAGTTACGGTTCAATTTGAGTGTCTGTAATTCTGCCCAGACACGATAGGAGGGACTATATGATGAGAGTCTTGTCGATCGATTCGGCCCTGGAGACATTGTGCAAGCCTCAATGGGTAGAACTTTCTCAGCCGGACCGATTCTTGTTAACAGGAGAGACTGCTTCTACAGGGATGGGATACACTTAAATAGAAAGGGTGCAAGAATATTTGCTGATGCTATCGAGGCAGTGTTAGGTGGGTTGGAAAACTGCTAGCTGGGGGATACATGGATAAATAGATTAAGAGCAGCCGCTGCCAGAGGTGAAAGTTATTCTTGCACTGCTTCTATTAAATACAATTGAGCAGCAGCCTGGAAAGCAATGCAATGGGGATTTCAAGGACTGCTGGAAATCGTAGTGGAAAAAGTAAACAGATGGGCTTTTTTTGGGGTAACTAACAATAGAAACAGGTGCATGTATACCTCTATGTACACCAATGCTAGACGTATAGTTAATAAATTTGATGAGCTTGAAGTGCTAGTCAAGCAATCAAAGGTAGATATTGTTGCGATAGCAGAGACGTGGTGTCACACAGACGTAAGCAGTGCAGAACTGGAATTTGGAGAGTACAATGTTTACAGAAAGTACAGACAGGAGAAAAACGGAGGAACAGATTATGCTGTTAGTTAAGAAACACATAAAATCTAAGGAAGTGCATCCAATCGATGTTGGGGGACAATGCAATGTTGAGTCTATTTGGTGTGACATAAGCACTGGGAAAAGAGAAATGAGAGTAGGTGTGTTTTATAGGCGTAATGAATCTGATGAGTATAATGAGCAATTGTACAGAGAAATAGAGAGGGCCAGTAAATCAATGTGTCTTATAATGGGAGATTTTAATTACCCAGAGATTGATTGGAATTTGTGGATTGGTCACTCACACAAAAAAAAACTTTTGTGGATGATTGTTTTCTACAGCAGCATGTTCCGGGAGGCACCTAGGGGGAGTAATACTCATGATCTGATTATCAGTAGTTATTGTTCATACATTAAGAATCTGCAGATAAAGGAACCACTGACTGGCAGTGATCATAGTGTTCTGAAGTAGGAGTTACTTAAAGAGGTATCTACCATCAAGGGTAAGGGAGAAGGGTTTTTGCTTTCGTAAAGGTGAATACAGGGGTCTCAGACAGCATTTAAATTCTACACGGTGCGACCAACTGATGATGTTACCAACAACAAATTCAAAATCGCAAGCATTCAAAGCATTCATCTTGGAACCTTCTAGGCTTTCATACCAATTAAGAAATATTGTTCAAGATTTAAGCCTAAATGGATGTCAGATTTACTAATTAGTCATGTGATAGAGAAGAAAAATGCATGGGATACATATAAAATAACAGGTGACACAGAAGCCTATGATAGAAACAAGATTGTCTGTAACCAAGTCAAAAAACGGAGGTTACACAAGCGAAGGCAGATTATGATAAATCTTTGGCAAAGGATGGAAAGAAAAACAGTAAAGAGTTCTTTACTTATGTAACCTCTAGAAGGAAGGGGATGAATCAGATTGGTCCACTTGAAATCGATAGTTCAACTGTTGATGTTCCTGCTCAGGAAGAAAATGAGTATTCTGCATCTACCTTCACACGTGAGGAGTTATTCAGGGAGGGGAATGCCAGAGGTGTATTAAACTCTGGCAGTAAGCTAGATAATCTCATAATAACCGAGAGTAAAGTGGAGGAGAAATTGTTGAAAATAAACGTAAAAAAGCACCTGGGCTGGATGGAATCTATCCAGTTATATTAAAGGAGACGGCAAACGAAGTAAGCAAAACCTTAGCCATAATAATGAATCCGTGGACTCAGGGGAGGTACCTATGGACTGGAGATGTGCAAATGTCACCCCAATCCAAAAAGGATGATCAAAGGGACACACAGGTAATTATAGACCTGTTAGTGTAACTTCTGTTCCAGGGAAATTAATGGAGGCACTGCTTAAAGAAGCATTGCAGGATCATCTAGACAAGACTTCAGTTATAGCTCGGAGACAGCATGGGTTTGTTAAGAGGAAGACTTGTCTGACCAATTTGATTGGTTACTATGATATAGTCACAAAGGAACTGGATGCAAGAATAACTCTGATATCACATATTTGGATCTTAGAAAGGCCTTTGATACTGTTGCCCACGGAAGACAGCTAGACAGATTGGAGCAGTGTGGCAATGGAGGCAAATTGCTGCTATGGATAAAGGAATGGTTGATTGGAAGACGACAGAGAATGGTTATCAATAGACACTGTTCTTCGTGGACTAATGTTATTAGTGGAGTCCCTCAGGGTTCGGTGTTGGATCCATTGTTGTTTTCTGTATTTATAAATGATAAAAAATTTAAAGTGTTCTATGTCTAATGGCCCCTGGAGTTTCCCCCTTCTCCACGTTATGTACGCTGTTTGTGTAGCACAGAACTCTGTGAAGGCCAGAGGTTTTAAAAGTAATGTGGGCAATGTGTGTGTGTGTGTTAGCGGGTAGTGTCACGTTATGTTGTTCTTCTGACCATTTAGCCATTGGGCCCCTAATGGGACCCGCCGTTGCCCACACTTAGCTCCGACGAGGCAGAACAGGCGCTAGAGGTATTGCTTAAATACTCTGGCAGGCCCTGCCACCTAATTTCCAAAGGTTTCAGAGGCAACAGCCTAAAATAAAATTAATAAAATTATAATATTAAAAATAAATAAATAAAAAAATTTTAAAAATTAAAAAATACATGTATATAGAAAAAATAATATAAAAAATAAAATAAGTAGATAAAGTAAAAAAAAATGCGAGACAAGTTAGAGTAAAAATAGAGTCTGAAGGAGGGTGGACAGGTAGAAGCATGGGATGATAGGGAAGACAGTCCCAACCCGGTTACCAGAAGAAAAGAGGGGAGCAGGGAGGGAGGATTGTCCCCCCCTGCCCAAGGGATGTGGAAGAAAAGTGAACTTGGCAAGAGCACCCTGATCAGGTTGCCAATGTCAACAATCACTGACAGGTAATGGACCGATTAACCCAGACAAGAAGTACTTTCAGGAGGCTGGTATTTGGTGTTATTTTGCTTCCTCCGGGTGTTTCTTGAGGTTTGGTATTATTTACCTCCTCCGGGTGTTTTTGGGTCTTCGTTCCTTATGAAAAGCCGTTGTCTGGAGAGGTCAGGTACAGTTAAATTGCCTCTAATAGAACTGTCACGGTTAGGTTTGTTTGTTTGTTATTTAGCTTTTAGGAGAATTAGCATTTAAGGCCATATTGCTCCTGGGATATGGAGTGGTCATTCTCTGACCTTTCCGCATCCACCGTATTTGGTGGTCACCGGCTTCAACCCCAGTCTAATCAAGAAGCGGGTGCTACGCACTACTGGTCCTACCTACCTAGCTACGAAGGCGCCCACAGTTAGGTGTTGATCCCTGTGTGTCTCATTGAAGGCATCTCTATTTTGTCAGTTCGTCCGAAGGTTTGTCAATTTCTGGTCAGTGTTCCATGGCATGCATTTAAAAGGTCCATGTCAGTGTCCATGAACTAACAGTTTCAAGTCTCGGGTTGTCAAATTGGGTGATATAATTTTTCATTTGCCTTTCATTAGAAGTATTTATTTTGTTGGTCATTTATATCAGGTCAGTTTGTCTAGGCAGTTTGTCCATTTCCGTTCAGTTTAGTCATAATCAATTCCATGGCATTCATCAGTAAGGTCCATGCTAGTGGTCTCTGTGGATGGCAATTAATGTCCTACATCGGCCAAAAAGTTCCTGTGCATACTTAGTAAAAGCCTTGTATTCTTCTGGTGAGTTGAGGACAAGTGATCCCAGATTCCGTGCGAATTAAGTGATTGTTGTCATTAATCGGCAGCGAAAGTCCTCATAATGCTGTGCCAGGTGTCTGCTTCCCCGCATTTGCAGCATGGGTTGCAGCATCCACAAGTTGGTTAATTTTGCGTTGAATGACCCGTGGCCGGTCAGTAGGTAAGTTGTGAATACTCCGGGATGAAACCAAGTTAGGGGGGCTTTGGATACACCCTGTCAATACTGGGTACGAACTTTTTTGTGATTTTGCCTTTTGTTGATGCAGTCCATCGATCCTGCCATGCTTGCTGTAGATGCCTCTGGAGTCTGGTTTTCTCTGCCTTATAATTTGCTGTCGGGTCTATGCCGATATTCAAAAAGGTGCAGGGCAATCCCTTGGCAATGTAATAAGCCATACCGCAGCGAATTATCTCAACGTACAGAGGCAGGGCCCCAGAAGGACCTGGAGGGGGCGTGTATTGGTTGAATAGCACGCACGGGTGATGGTGAGTAGTATCGCCCGCTGTATTGTGCCCAACGTCCTTCGGTTTACTGCGGCTGCAGCTTTACGGAACCAAACAGGAGGAGCGAAGTTATTACAGGTAGGAATGTAGTTTTATAATAGAGTGACAGGGTGAGCTTATTGAGTCCCGTCTTGTGATTCTGGCAACCAGTGCAGAATAATTCTTAATCTTTGTCTTTATGTGCTTCAAATGGTGTTAAAATGATAGATTAGGATCCATGATGACGTCACGATATTTTAGCTGGTTTACCAGTTTTTTAGTTGTAATATCAACTTTTGTCTGTGGTGGTCTCTGTAGGTTGAGGGTTCCCTTAAGTAAGATGGAGGACGTCTTGGTTAGTGAGATTTTTAAAAAGTGGGTTTGTGCCCAGTTTTGTAGGATCCTCAATGCCTGGTTTGTCTTGGTTTCGAGCTGGGCCCTTCTGTCTGCAGCGATCGTCAAAATTAAGTCATCAGCAAAAGCTTGAAAATTATCTTCACCAAAATCCATAGCCAGGAACTCATCTGAAATCATGTTCCACAGGAGCGGCCCCAGAACAGAGCCCTGGAGGCAGCACCTGCGAACCAGTCTGGACATTTATTTTTCTCTGCGAGAGATAGGACTTGATAGTTAGGTAGAGGTTAACTGGGGTGTGGGCGCATCTCAGCGGCCACTAGATTGTGTCAAATGCCCCCAGCAAAATCAATGGTTATGACAAGGAAATACCTCCTGTCGCAAGTGGAAGCAAAATCCAGGAGATTTCTCAGAGCTTTGATGGTGGAACCTTCAGGTTTTGGCCTCTCAGAGTTCAAGCGCTCTACCCACGCAATCGATTATTAAATAATCACTAAATGTATATATAGATTTATTTATTTTTATTTATTCATTATATATATTTTTTTATTTATTTATTATTATTTTTTTTATTTGCTTTTTTTTTTTTTCAAGATCCTAGCCACTGAAATCTCAGGAAATTAGGCGGCAGGACCTGCCAGAGTAAATACAAACTACTAGCTACCTGGTCTGCCTCCACGGGGAAAAATGCAGGCAACGGTAGGCCTCAGTAGAGATCTGGCGGCGAAATGGCCAGAAGAACAATGGTACATGACACCATACATTCCAAGATCCACACTTTTAAATCTCTGGCCTTTACAGCGAACTGTATCGCACCACAATATAAACTACGCAGAGATCGGGGAAACCCCTGGTGCCGTCTGACCCTAAATACACTTTACACTTTACATCCAGGTTTGAACCCAAATTGAGTTGGCATAATTAGATTTGCTGCTTCGTAGTGGTGGCTAATCGTTTTATGCAGTTGTCTTTCAAAGAGCTTACTGACAACTGGTAACAAATCTATTGGGTGATACGAATCCGGTACGTCGGGAGGGGGTGGTCAGTGGGATTTTTCAGGATGTTTATGTTCGCTCTCTTCCATTCAGTTGGAAACGTCCCTGTTTTGAGACAGGTATTAAATAAGGTGAGGAGGAGATTCGGTGTAGTTTCTACTGCTTTTTTGATGATTTCTGGCTCTACAGGAAGGAACTACAACAGGCCACCAACTTAATTAGAAACAGGAAATGCCAGGGCATTTCCTGTTTCCAATTAAGTTGGTGGCCTGTTGTAGTTCCTTCAAAATTCTTTTGGTTTTGTCATATATGTGTTATTATCAGTCCAGATTTGGAGCTGCTCCGGTAGAGTTGGGGTGGCTGGTTCTTGAAAATTTCATCTAATTTGTTATGGATTTATTGTCCCATGTAGTAGTTAGGATTACCTGCGGCGTCCGTGTAGTAGTAATAACCTCTCCTCTGGGGAGCTTGTTTCTTGTGACTCTGTACGCCACTCCCCAAGGATCAGTATTTCTTGGAGTTCTGACCAAACGCTCCCAAGCTTTGCGTTTGCTCTTCGTTATCAGATCTGTGTATCTATTTCTTACATTCCTATAGTTTCCTCTTATTTTCCGCAACATCAGCAGCCGGTCACGATCGCCGCACCCTCTGAAACTGCTTCCTTCTTTTGATCACTTCGCGTCTCAAAGTCTGGATCTCTGGGGTCCACCAGAGGACTGCACCCGAGGCTGGAGTCTTGCGTCAGATTGTCGCCTCGCTGATGGTTGTGATTATCCTCGTAACTCTCTTTTGGGTGTCGTTTGGATCAGATTGCAGATTCACTACAGCTAGACGTTGGGCCGCAGCCAGTGCGAGCAACTCAACAAAGTTTGCTTCATTAACCGCAAACCGGTTAAGCGTCTGTTTGAGTACGAGTGTCCTAGTAAGGGATCCTCGGATTTCATAAGTAATTACTATGTGGTTGGAGGTCGTCCAGGAATCTTGAACTGTCCAGTCCGTGACATAGCCAGCGATGTTCCCAATTGCCATCGTAACATACATGGTGGCCTCCCACAGTGTTACAAAATGTAGGTAATTGGTGTGGCTTGTTGAAGACAACCATCGTTGAGTTTGTCAGGAACTCCTCAAGGAGCTGCCCATTTCTAGTTCCTCTTCGATCAGGTGTTTGGCTGTGCCAGGCCGGGGACCGACAGTTGACATCCGCCCCGACTACGATTCTCTGGTTTGGGAGTGTGTCAAGCAGAGACTGCAGGTAACAGGTGGCGAAAGTGATCTCCTCCCCCAATCTGAAATAGAGTGCGACAGTGGGGCCCAGTGGGGTTAAGATGTGAGCACATGTGGCCCAGGCCGTGCATAGTTGGCTTATACTGGTTACTGTAAAATTGGGGTTACGAACTACAATGGCGACCCAAGGAGTGTCTTCCTCAGACTGTATGAGCTTATATACCATTGGGTAGCCGCGTCCTTTTTTAGTGTGGGTGTACGGTTCCTGCAATTTAATTATTTAAATTTTAAGCGGAAAAAACCGCTTAAACATACACATGGATGACAAACGACTTCCTAATACTGAGGAGTTTCTTCCATCAGTATCTACGGCTGAAAAGTTCTGGGTTATTAATTCCACAAGTTACCCTCGAGGGATCGAATGATTCTGAATCTTCGCAAGATGAAACTTTTCGTCAGAATTCCGTTTCCACTGAACCGATGGAATTGGATGGCTCATTGCAGGACTCTGCAACGCAAAAAACACTGGTCAGAGTTGGATAGTGATATTTCAAGTGGGGGGGGGAGCCAACGAATGACAAGTTGGATACAGTCTCCGAAGGTGAATTGAACTTACAAACAAAGCTAAATGAAATGGACGAACCTATCATTTTGGGAACCATATCTAAACTGCATAATAATTTTTCTGGGTTTCTCTCTCAAGAGGGAAACAAGATTACTAAAACAGCTGGTAATATCCTAAGAAAAAAATGGCACAATCTGGAAACCGTGGCAATGTCACTCCTCATTGAAAACGAAAAACTAAAGGCACTTAATCAGAAAGTACAAAATAGAACAGATCTCCTTTTTAGGATTATAAATACCTGTCCAGCCTTTGTGATGAATTCAGATGCGGCCAAACGAGAGAAATCAAAGGATCTGATGGGATCCGGGGTTATCCATTCTCAGCTGATAAGGGAGCCATACCTGTCATGTTCAGAACCTAATCATTCTGGGTTACTACCTGCTTCTCTTTTTCTTAGATCATATGCAGACACTGTTCGAATTTCTGTACAAAAGCCTGGACAACCGAAAGTTAAAACTGATAATGTACTTATTCTTCGGGCTTCAGACACCAATGGGTGCAAAACAAGTGACGAAGTTAAAAATTTCGTTACTAAGACCCTCAAGTCTGATCCTAAGACTGTTAAAATTAAGTCCTTGCGCATGATACGAAATAAAGGAGTTATTATAGAAACTGCTACCAAGACAGATTTAGAAAATTTATCTGCTTCTGAGTCTCTTACTTCGGCTGGCGTCTCTCTGGGACCTCCTCGCATGGGAAACTCGTCTTTGCTTCTTTACGACGTTCCAAAGGATTTAACTAAAGACGAAATAATCGAAAATCTTTATGTAAAGAGGAAATGTAAAGAGGAAATTGCTCTCAGATTTACTACCCGTGCAAGATCGTCGTCACTTGTAAATTGGGTAATAAGCTTCTCGCTAAGAATGTACAAACGCCTTCAGTTACAAGAAAGGATTTTCTTATCTTGGAGTTCTCGCAAATCTTGTCGGTTTATAATTGTAACAAAGTGTTACTTCTGCTTAGGACATGGGCACACTACACAGTTTTGTTCCCACGAGTCCCCTTCGTGCAGTCACTGTGCCTGCAGTGGTCATATTTTCTCTGAGCGCCCTCATTAAGGAAGAGGTGGCTCGCTGCGCAATCTGCAAGCGACGTAAACGGGAGTACAGCCATTCTGTAAAGGACAGTGAATGTCCTGAATATAAAAGAGCATTAGAAGCCACAAAAATAAGGATCGCTTATGAGTAATTTGGCTCATCACTCTGTACATAATGTAAACACCACTACTTCTCTAAACGGTTCTACGCCTGTTTTGTCAGTGAGGGAGACAGGCCATCTGAGGGTTATGCAGATAACCAGCAGCGATCTCGGGCAGTAGCTGACGATATTAGGTTTTCTGCCGAGACAAATTGTATTGACATTGTCGCTCTACATGACTTTTCACGCGTCCAGTCTGGACCACAGTCTAAAATCCTGGGTTATTCGTTAAATATGAGAATAATACAACCTGTTGACCAGAATCCCAAATCTTGTATATTGATTCTTGATGACTCTTTAGATATCATGGTTCTTCATGGATTTTGCACTCAGTTCTCTACCTGCATTTTAGTCAGACACGCCATAATGGATTTTTACTTAATTTCTCTCTACTGCACTCCATCGGAGGATTTTAATCACTCGCTACCTTACCTTGAGACTGTGATAAATACTTTGGGACAGAATAGCAATATATTGATCTCGTCGGACGTCAACACAAAATCAAACTTTTGGCACAGCTCTTCTACAGATGCACGTGGCATTCTCTTGGAGGAGTTCATAATTAATCATTGTTTTTCGATTCACAACAAGCCTAATCACCCTCATACTTTTTCAAGTTATACCGGAGAATCTAATATAGATATAACGATGACAAACTCTCACTTCGATTGGCGGCTTACTGACTGGACTGTGTATACGGACTGGTGCACCAGTGACCATAGAGTCATCATTATATGCTTTTCCCTGATTCTGCCGTTCCATCTTCACACACTTTCTCACAGCCACAAGTAATAAGATTTTCTATCAGAAATATTGACTGGAATGCTTTTGACTCTTCCATTCTTCTGGACCTTGACGAACAGAAACTTGCTTCTTTTGAAACCTCACCTATTTCTCATCAAGTGAACTATATTCAAATTCTATAATAAAAGCGTCATATAAGACTTCTAGGAAAAGAGTGTTAATCAGAAGACGTGTTCATAGTGGACCCAGGAGTTATCCCAGTTAAGAAGGCAAGTTCATCGAACCCGTAGGTATTACCAAAGGCACAGAGACTGGCCCCAAGCCGACGTTAACCAGCAGTGTTCTTCATTGAGGAAAAGCTACGTGAATGCCATTACCTCTCGAAAGCGTGAAACGTGGATGAATTTCGTTCACACCTCTGGAAATGTTAACCCTTGGGGTCTTCTATACAAGATTGTAAGAGGAAAGACCTCTAGTTCTAACATATTTGGCTCAATTGTGGTGGACTCCGTGGAAACTGAACTGGCATGAATCTGCAAATGCAATCTTACATGCTCTTTTTCCGTTGGATGATCCTACCGCAAACCTAGATGTTCATTCTAAAATCCGATCAGACAATGAATCTTATGTGTCCTCAACAACTACCGAACCTTTTACATTTATAATTTTTATTTATTATTATTATTTTTTTAAAATTTATTATTATTATTATTTTTTTAAAAATTTATAAATAATATTATTATTTTTTAAATTATTATTATTTTTTTTAAAAATTTATTATTATTATTTTTTTTATAAATTTTTATTATTATTATTTTTTTAAAATTATTATTATTATTATTTTTTTATTTATTATTTTTTTGTATTATTTTTATTATACATGTTTTATTTATTTTTTTCTGCTTCATTTTTATTCATTTCGTTCCCATATCCAGCACCACGGGTGAGTGTTTTTTTTTTTCTCTCTGGAATGGGCCCCTAGAGGATCCTGCCTACCTTCTGGCAACATCAGGTGGGCAGAGTCTCTCTTCAGACAGTACGTGCTTGACATGGACTGGCTCAAACTTCCCGTGGTGTGGACGAGAACCCCGAATCATCTGTCCAGGTGACATTATCTAAATCCCACAGATAAATGAACTTGGTCTTAGCGCTGAGATACCCAAACCAAAAGGCCCATCTATTGTAATCTTTGATGTGGAAAAAGGAATTTCCAAAGATGACCTCCTTGAGGAAATATATGACAGGAACCTTGCTGATCATATCACTAGACATGAAATTCAAAGTGAACTTAAAGTCAAGTACTCCACCAAATCCAGATCGGGTACTTGTTGCAACTGGGTAGTCGAACTCTCCCCGAAGATATGGGAAAATATTATCCCAACAACAACGAATATTTATCGGCTGGAGCTCTTGCCGGTTCAAGGAGCACATACCTACCATCAAGTGCTTTAAATGTCTCCGATTTGGACACACATCCCATGTCTGTGCCCGACAAGACTTCACCTGTGGCCACTGTGCTGAACGCGGACACACCTACAACAATTGTCCAAACAAAAATCGAGCCCCTAACTGCGCCAACTGCAAAGCAGCAAAAATGGATCCCAATCACTCCGTCCGGGATGTCAAATGTCCAATCTATATAAGGGTATTGAGAACCATCCAGAACAAAACCGACTATGGCCGTACACCATAATCGCCATTCCACCAACGTCCTCAAAATTCTCAAACTGAATGCCCAAAGAGCCAGAAAGGTGGTAGAACAAATTAGAATGAAAATGGATGAAGAAGAAATTGATATCCTCTGCGCTCAAGAGCCCTACACCCACAAGGCACTGGTACAGGGCTACCCTCGCGCATATAGGATCATTGAGACAACCACAGATACTCCATGGGCGGCCATCATTATTAGGAATACTACAATGACAGTCACAAAGATCGACTCCTTATGCACCCCCTTTGGTGTTTGTGCACACATTATCTGCCAACAGGGCTCTCTGCACGTAGTCTCATTGTACTGCCGACCACGAACTGATATCGCACCATATATTGAATATCTCCAGTCAGTCATAACTCTCTTACCTTCCAGCAAAATCCTAGTAACGATGGATGCCAATTGTAGATCTCACTTGTGGCATAGCCGGGTGGATGGTCATGTAGTTTCCCAGAATGGACAGCTATTAGAAGATTTCCTTTCATCTTCACCATTTGAGGTCCTTAACAAACCACATCACCTATCTACCTTCAGCAATACCCTGTGGGAAAGCAACATTAATGTTACCCTTGCCACACGGTCCATAGCACAAAAGTTCTCATCATGGATGGTTCATGAGGCCTGGACCACCTCAGACCACAGGACCATCTCCTTCCATCTATCGAGACAACTTGATAGTACTCCTCCCATATACCACGATATCGTCAGATACTCCACCAAAACAGCTGATTGGAATGCCTTCAAGGACAATATAAAATCAAAGCTACAAATGGACACATCCCAACTAAACCATCTTGATCCACAGGAGCACCTCTCCCTCCTAACAAGCACAATCCAACAAGCATGTGAGAGAACTATGAAAAAACGTCAGAAACACCTAAAAGTAGTCCCTTGGTGGTGCAGGGAACTATAAAACCTAAGGCGCCAAGTCCACGCTGCCCGAAAAGACTTCCAGAGAGCGAGGCACTCCTGGCCTCCTGCTGAGGTCCAGGCTCTACGGGAAGCATATAGAAGATATCGTAACGACTACACAAGCCTCATTCGGCAGAAAAAGAAAGTGTCTTGGCAGAACCTTGTGACAACTACTGGGAATGCAGATCCTTGGGGGGTCATTTATCGCATTGTTATGAACAAGCTGCCCAGGGGAGAGATGTTAAATGCAACCCTGACTCTTGATGGCAATCCAACACACACATGAGCTGAATCCATGAATAATATTCTGAATGCCCTACTTCAGACTGATGAGAGTCCCCTCAATGATGAACAAAAGCAAATTAAACAAGACAACCAGGCCTTCTCCAAGAATAAAATAGAACCTCCTTTCACCTCTGAGGAAATGAACAAAGCACTAGACAGAACAAAAATAAATAAATGCCCTGGTCATGATAATATTGAGGCTGAGGTCATCAAGAAAGCAGCAACACATCTCCCAAACCACCTATTAGCACTGTTCAACAAATGCCTTGTGAAAGGAATTTTTTCTGATTCTTGGAAATGGGCAGTGCTTCGACTCATCCTAAAAGGTCCAGATAAAGATCCTACTCTATCCAAATCTTACCGCCCCATTGCTCTTCTCTCAGTCTTGGGAAAGGTAATGGAGCGGCTGCTTCAATCCAGATTATCCACCTACTACCAGACAGCCAACTTAGACTCTCCAAAGCAGTATGGCTTTAAGCCAGGATGCTCCACTGAAGACGCTATGAACAATCTCCTCAACACAGCAAACTCAACCACAGAAAAATATCTACTGGCTATCTCCATTGACTTTGCTGGTGCCTTCGATTCCATCTGGTGGCCCAGCATTGTCAGGAGATTACATCAACTCAATATTCCACTCAACCTCTACCGCTGTCTCCAGAACTACCTCTTCAACCGCTCATTAACTGTTCAAACAAATTTTCAGAAAACCTCCCGACCAGTTGTTAGAGGGTGTCCACAGGGCTCAGTTCTTGGGCCGTACTTCTGGAACTTGTTACTAGATGAATTCCTTCTTATGGATCTAGGTCCTGTGGACTGCATGGCCTATGCAGATGACCTTCATCCTCATCAGAGCTGATTCTAGAACTCAGCTTGAGCAAATTGCCTCCCCTGCCTTAACGATCCTCCAAAATTGGGCAAACAACCACAAGTTAGTCATCTATGGGGAAAAAACGAAGACTATCCTCCTCAAAGGATCCTTGGACATAAGAAGACTGCCCCAAATTAAAATCTCTGGGCAGACATTGCAACTCAAAACAGAACTAAAATATCTAGGAGTAACCTTCGACTCCCGATTAACATTCTTACCTCATCTTAATTACCTCTCCAACAAAATACGTCGTTATACTGCCATCATGGTAAGAATTAGCAGAGCAGACTGGGATTTGAAGAGGAGGACTCTCATGCTACTTTACAAAACCATCTTCTTACCAGCTGTGTGCTATGGTGCAGCCATATGGTTCCCTCGTGCCATCATTGCCCGTAATAAAGCAAAGCTACATACAATCCAACGCAATATCCTACTCACTGTGACTAGAGCTTGCCGCACAGTCAGTAATCCTGCCCTGTAGGTCTTAGCAGGTACTCTTCCTCTGGACCTGGAGGTTATTCGTCGCGGCCTTGCATACCGCATAAAGAGAGGAATTTCCACCACCATTCTGGATATAACACTCGATCTAGCTAATGATCCAAAAAACTAAATGAAACAGATTTACTCTAAGCTCCTTCAGCATTGGCAAAGATCTTGGGAGCAAACAACCAAAGGTGAAACAACTAAAAGATTTCTTCCACAAGTTATGATAACTGCACCAAAACCTCCTCCGTGGTACTCACCAGGCCTTCACGTCTCGTTCTTCCTCACTGGTCATGGATCGTTTCGGGCCAAGCTGCATGCCCTGGGTCTCACCGATTCTCCTCTCTGCACATGCGGTGACAATGAAGACTGGATTCACCTCATGTATAATTGCCCTCTTTATGATTTACCCAGAAGTCTCCTAATAACCAGAACTGGAAATATACCAAGTGGGCAGGAACATCTCTACATAATTGACGAAACCAACAACAAAGCCTTCACTGCTTTTGCCCAGACTGTATTTGAAATGCGCCAAATTCACCTACAGCAAACTGTTCAACGCACCCCCATCTTATAATGAACCCAAAACTCAATTCACAGAACATATCCTGAATGAAATCAAAGAAAACACAAACAGGATATTGATCTTTATCCTGACCTAACAGGAATCTCTCGACGTTCACAAAGGAAACTATCTGACAAACCCACGAACCCAAAAAGGACTTTTCAACAATAGACACAAGAACTCCAAGCAATCCTCGAGCATCATGAATCCATGTGCCTCCTCTCATCCCCTAAGAGAAGATTATCCAAGTCCTCTACCCAGTGTGGGACACTGCTCATTGCTTACAAGTCACCCTTGGATGAAGAAGATTAAATTGCTGACACTGGGCCCCTTGCCCAATGTGGGACCCACTCACTTGCTGGCACCTCTTCTCTTCAAGTTGTAGGATAATATCTGATTTTCCTACTTGTGTAGGAACTCATATAAATACTCCTCTGGGAGTGGGACTGGCATTTGACATCAAATGCAGGGTCATGCTATTAGGCAATCTGACTTTGTGGGTCACTTGACCTCACAATCTTTTCTCTTCTTCCTGAGGTAGGGTGGGCTCCCCCCCTTAGCCCACCCTACCTCGCCCTCTTTCTTCTGCTTACCTTCTTTCTTTACCTCAATCTCTCACCCCTTCTCCTATTTCAAAAAAAAAAAATTATTTTTATTTTATTTTTTATTAATTTTTTAAAATTAATTTATTAATTTTTATTATTATTTATTTATTTATTATTATTTATTTTTTTATTATTATTTTTTATTATTTTTATTATTATTATTATTTTTTTAATATATTTTATTTTATTTTATTTATTTATTTTTTTTTTTTTTTTGGCTCTCCCTGGGAAGCTCAGGCGAACCCCAGGGTCGGCCAGCCAGAGTTCTCTTCCCACATACCTGGTCCGGCTCCCAGTGCCAGTGACGGTAACTAGCGGTCTGTGGTGTTCCACGGACCCTAGGCTAAGCGGCCAGATGAACAACATAACCCGCACTAAGCAAACATGAACATACACTAACATATGCTATCTGGCCTTGACAGTACTGTACTGTCTTACTTCACAAGAGATTCAAATGCGGAGTTGTGCAAAAGCACCGGTGCCGCTTGTCAAAAAACACTATGTCACTATGTCACTATGTCCAGGTGACTAATGCTTCTGGGTAGCCAAGTGGCCAGAACAGAACACACACACATAATACACACAGACCTACGTCACACACATATCTAGTGATACTGTTCTTCACAGAGATACGAGGTGGAATTGAACAAACGTTCTAGGAGCCGCCCTTTACATATACACATGTCCACATGCAATTTAATTATGTCAGCATTTTCTTCGTCTGCTTTTGTTCTTAGTTGATCAGCCACTGCTTTGGCCCGCTGTGCATTTTGCTGTAATATAGTGATCTTGCTGGTATTAAATTTTTTACGGTGTCTCTCCGTAATCTATTCTCATTTGGAACAAACTCTTAGCGTTAACATATGTTGGGCACTTGGGGTCCCAGATGGAATGCGTATACTCCATTTTCAAGGACTTACAATTTGTGCAGATCGGTTCTTGTGCTTTATTAGGACAGTTGTTGTAGTTATGTCCTTTCCCAGAGCAGTGACCACAGATGGAAGGTGCCTGGGAGCATGTGACCTAACTTACAGCACTTAAAGCATTTTGGCACGGCCACACGCTCCCTAAAACGATGACTTCCCCACACTATGTAAAGTCTCGTCTGGTTCTTCAGTTTCTGCCAGGCCGCTGGGGCCAGTTCCACTATCCAGTTGTTGTTAGTCCCCATTCTTGATTTGTTTGAGTACCTAGGCAGCACTAGGTTCTGCGATTGCTGGTCTGCTGCGATATCTTGGAGGTTTCTTGTAATTATTTCTGTAATTAGCTGATTTATACAATGTGGCGAGCGATCGCGACAAACTGGACGACTGATATCAAGGAAAATACAAGGTGATAATTTGAATTACATATTATCAAATACTACAAGTAGTAATATAAGTAATAATATTCATTAGATTTACACAACAAACTTGAAATTGGCAGCTAATCACAACTCTATATCAGCATCATGCCAACGAGCTATTGGCTGCCATAGCGAAACATATAGTAACACATACAAAATTTTTAAACGCTCATTTCTTAAAAGGTACAGAGTGGAATATCCTCAAAAGCCACCTGGCAATCCAGGATCACAAATACTTTAAATTAAACTCGTCGGCGGCGAATAATTCCTCGTGTATCCATAAGAAATAACCTAAATAACAGGAGCATAATGACACACAGCCACATACGCAAAAGCCAATGAGAATTCAATAAGCTTTAGGTAGCATAAGCTGTACAAACGTTTACTTTGCTGAAAGTTTACATTTGCGGTTGCTCACCAAAGGATAATCGCTAATGGTTTAGAAGGCGCAAAGGACAAAGATAAGATTAGAGTAAGACATTTGGATGATAAGTTAGGGGACAGATGTATGGGTTTAGCTGAAGATATGGAAACACTGTAAAATACAGTAGTTATGGAAACACTGTAAAATACAGTAGTTATGGAAACAAAGGACAATAAAATATTGTTGGGTGGAAAAGGGTGTGATTTTGATGTCAATGGGACATTGGTGAATGAGTTTTGCTCTCTCACAGCAGGGAATAATCAAGACATAGTGAAGGGAAGTAATGATTGCTTAGGATCTTAAAATGACAAGGTTGTTCTAGATGAAATCTGTTCAGGCAAATTGAATAATCTTGGAAAAATTACTGGAGTTATAAATAGCGAAAGAGATATGACTGGATTTGGGGATGAGGAAGTTGATAATGGAGAGGATGAATATAGTGAAATCTACATGTCTGTGCGAGTCATGAGAAAATAACAGATCCAATATATGCTGGAACAATGCAAAGAAGTTCTGGAAAGGGTAGGCCAAAGAACGTTAAAAATAAAACCGATGGAACATTAACTAAACTAGATACTGAAGAGGAATGCAGAAGTGAAGGTTTGCAGATGACTGGTAACTTGGGGATGGTTACTCCATTATCTTCCAGAAGTTGGTCTCCTGGCTGTTTTAGAGCAGTTAGTCTTCGTAATAGATCTAATAGAATGGATGACAGTTCAAGGGGCACCCCTACCTAGCGGAGCACAGCTACGTCGTCATGCAGCAGATCTCCTCAGCCTAGGAAAAGTGCCAAAGGTAAACGTGTGCAACGTTCCAAAGTAAGTAACAGTTTGAAAAATACTATGCACAATGTTCAGAAGAATCTTGACTTAGCCAAGGCAAATAGAAATTTGGAGAATTTAATGAAATGCACACCCTTTCCCTTGGTTTGTCTCCATGCGATGGAACACAGAGTATGCGAGATCAAAGGGATTTTTACGTGGATCGTACGAGGAAACCTGTAGATTTAGCAGAGAAAATATCTTTTAAAACATTTAGTTAGCTTTCTCGCTGCCTGCATAAGGACCTGGAGGAATTTCTTTTTCAGGAGAAAAAAGGTGTTGGTATGAGGATTGTAAATGGGGTACTTTCAAGATGGCGTGCACTTGACAGTGCTCTACATGATGTTGTCATTGAAAATGAACGTCTAAAGGATGTTGTTTGTTGTTTGGTTTTTAGGAGCATTAGCAACTAAGGCCATATTGCTCCAGGATATGCGGTGGTCATTCCTTAACCTTTCCGCATCCTCCGTATTTGGTGGTGACGGGCTCGAACCCCGGTCTAATCAAGAAACGTGTGCTACGCACTGCTGCTCCTTCCCACCTGGCTAGGGAGGCGCCCGTCTAAAGGAGAAGGTCACTGGCTTAGAGAGGGTACTATATGTGATGTGTATGAGAAACAACTGAGAGAGATCCAGATCAAGGAAGACTGGCCTACTAAGGAACTGTTTAATGCTTCCTTGTTGGGAGCAGAAAATAAATGTTTAAAAGATAACATTACATCCTTGGGGGTGAAATTGGAGGAATACAAACAAAAAATTGAAGGACAGAAAAACAAAGATAGTGATATGGTAAGAGGACTATACATAAGGTAATCCAGCATAGAACACTTCAGAATCAGGTGAATATCGAGGGACGTGGGCAAACTAAGGGCAGATTTTAAAGTCAGGTCTGCTTGTCATCTTCGTCATTGAATGGGACAGGAGGACATGTTCTGATAGTGAAAGCAGCTGAGAGATCAAGCTTGGAATATAGTGATGAGGTGCGTTAAGCAGTAACTCAAGAGCTTAAAAGCAGCTTAAAGAAAATTAGGATAAGGAGGCTTCGGAAATTAGGGATAATGGTGTGGTATTGCAGATGCAAACAGAAAAGGAGCTACAAGAGGTAAAGGAATGCGAGAGCATTAAATGATTGGGCATGATTCTCTCGATTCCAAAAGAGCCAGGGCGAAAAATAATATTGTGTGATGTGGAAAAAATGACCAACAAGGAAGACCTGTTAGAAAACATACAACAAAAATTTACTAAATATGAACATCTCTAGGGAGGAACTGAAGATGGAGATATTTGTCCGTTTTTGTAGTATTAGTAAAGCAAAAAACAGGAAATAATTGGGTTCTCCAGGTGTCAAGGCGTATTAGAAGTCATTTGTTACTGCATGGTACGATTTTCATTGGCTTCATGTCGTATAAGTTCAATGACTTTCATTTAGTTACTTTGTGCTACAATTGTCAGGGATTTGGTCATACAGCCAAAACATTTATCGCACAGACCCTGTCTGCAGTCACTGTGCAGGTATAGAACACTCCTACACATTCTGTACTCATCAGCGAGAAGAACCGATCTGTTCCAATTGTAAGGCAAAAAATCGAGATGAAAATCATTCTGTAAGGGGTAAACAGCGTCCAGAATACTTGAATGCACTTAAGTTAATGAAAGAAACAGCACGGCAAGTTGATAACGTTAATGGCAGATATTGATAATCACTTAATTCTTAATCAGTATAACGCAAAATCGAACGGTAACCTACGTATATTACAGATTAATGCTCAGAGATCAAAATCGGTGGCTGATGAAGTTAGACTAGTGTGCAGCAGAGGGAATATTGATATAGCCTGCATACAGGAACCATATTTAGTGAAAGGTCAGCCTACAGGATTTCCACTTTCAGCTCGTGGACTCTGTGCAGATGACCAAGACTTAAGAGCTGTAATTGTAGTGTTTAATAAGGACATAGTATTACTGTTATAAATTCGTTGTGCTCTTCACAGATGGTGTGCATAGGGGTAGAGTCAGATCTTGCATCATTCTATTTTTGTTGTATGTATTGTCATCACTCAACAGACATTAATTTCTACATCAGGTACATGGAACTGGTTCAAAATCTCTTGGATAGTAATTCAGTAATATTTGCGATGGATTCTACCACGACACAAGACCAGCATTGTGGTTTGATAGAATTACAAATAATCGTGGTCGTCAACTAGATGAATTCTTGGCTTGTTGTGGATTGTTTAAACAAAATCTACCAACTTCAGATAGTACTTTCTTCACTCTGAATGGAGAATCAAATATTGACTTGACAATCTGTAACATAAGGGCAGCTGGTATCGTGGACGATTGGCGATTAAGAGCAGACTGGGTCTGCTCTGATCATCGGGCCATTGTATTTTCTGTCAGGGATATAACAAAACTAGCTCCATCTCAGTAACAGTTACGACAATTTGCTATCGAAAATGCAAAGTGGAATAGGTTTGACGAATATATTCATGTCGACTTGGGAATCTGGGTATTTGGGCATTCAGTCACATGTCTGGAGAGAATGCAGTGGAGTTACTTCAGCGCTCTCTCTTTGAGGCTTCCAGCACATCCATGAAGCAAAAGCACTGTAATAGGATTCCAGTTAAATGGTGGTCTGGTGAGTTAAGCCAACTTAGGAAGCAGGTTCATAAAGTGCAAAAAAGGTACCAAAGAAATAAGTGTAACAATGGGGAGGTGGAAGTTAATGTACTTAAAGTAGAGTATCAGAGGATACGAAGTGCATACATGCATATGATATCTAAATCGAAATTAACTGCCTGGAGAATGTTGGTTAGAACAGTGGGCAATGAGAACCCATGGGGAATTGTATATAAGCTATGTACTGGCAAGACTAAGATATATAATGGAGATACAGCATACTCCATTGGAGGTGTTGACCAAGAAAGTATGAGTTGGAGAGAAAGGATGCTTGTGATTTTGGATCATCTGATTGGAGATACTATCTCTGAGCAAGACGATGAGGAACAGATGTTGATGAAAAAGGTCTAATCATGCTTATTCTGGGGTTAATGACGAGGATCCCTTTAGCCTGATTGAACTCTGTGATGCAATACAATGCATAAGGAACAATAAATACCCAGGGATGGACCTCATTGAAGAGGAGGTCATTAAACGGGCTCATCGACTGATACCACGGATCCTTCTTGAAGCTTTTAATAGCTACCAACGTGACAAGGCTTTCCCATCGCCATGGAAGGATGCCCTATTAAAGTTTATTCTGAAGGGAACATCTGGGCCAAAGCATGATCCACGATCTTATCGACCTATTGCCGTCCTCCCTGGATTAGGAAAGGTGTTTGAAAGGATGGCGGCGAGACGGATTACTGACTATACTGAAAAAAACTTAGGCTGGTCTGGCAGACAATATTGTTTTACTCCAGGTCGTGGAACAGAAGATACGTTTCAGGCATTGCGAAACTATATATTAGGCTCGAACAGTAAGTATGTCCTTGGAATAGTTATTGACTTTGAGAGAGCTTTTAACTCCATTCAATGGAGCAGCATTCTTATGAGGCTGTTCTTGCAGGCTGTTCAAATAAGATCTTTAGGATGGTAAAGGACTATTTCATGCACCGTACAGTGACTGTTAAGTTGTCGGTTGATTATATTGTACGGGAGGTGACCAGGGGATGCCCACAAGGATCAGTTTTTGGACCACTAATGTGGAACCTAGTTTTGAGGACTGGTTGCGTAGGGACTTCGAGCATACAGAGATGGTGGCATATGCCGATGATCTTGTGTTGCTTATTGAAGGACATACACGGATGCAACTAGAAACCAGGTCACAGCAGCAGGTTTTGTTTGAACTTAATAACTGGTCTAGGTTACATAAACAGACTGTATCAGGAACCAAAACAAGGACAATGGTCTTCAAGGATCAATTATCGAGTAGAAGACCCCCAGGTTGTTAGAATCAATGGGGCGAGCCTAAAATCAGGAAGGCAATTAAAATATCTAGGCATTATGTTTGACAGATCTTTGACTTTCAACTCACATGTTACTTATCTATCAGAAAAGGTGAGGAAATTTATTGTGATGATTACTCGAATCACTAGAGTTGGCTGGGGAATAAAAGGTAAGACGCTGAACTTGCTATATGAATGTGTATTTTTCCCCATGGTAACATGCTGAGTTCCATTCAAAGCTGAGTTCCATTCAAAGAGTAATGCTCCTTAGGATGTGCATGGCATGCAGAACTCTGTCGACCCCAGCTTTGCAGATTGTGACTGGAAAATTGCCTATTGATCTGCATTTATTGTATTGTGCATTGGCTTACTTCATCTGCCATGGCATTCACTGTTCTTTTCTGAATATACAGGTGGACATTTTGGCAGATCCCAGGAAGGAAAGTACAAGAATCTGGGATGCTTTGGTAAAAGTCTGGCAAGAGCGTTGGAGTGTTTGTGATAAATGGCAGATTACACAAAAATTTTTCCCAGATTTAAGAAATGCAGTCTATAAAATTCAAATGGTTTGCCCCAAACTTACAAGCTATGTTCTTATTAACTGGTCATGGTTCGATTAATGCAAAGTTGCATGATTTAGGAATTAATGGAAGTTCTAGTTGCCATTGTGGCGAAAGAGAATCATGGGAACATATTATGTACAACTGTGAGGAGTACTGCGATCGACGAATTGAATTGGTATTTCGGGTTAGTAATCTCACTCCTATAGCAGAAGGCTGCGAGACAATTCTAGTTGATAAACAGCAGAACTTCTTGGCTTTCCAAACCTTTTCAACTGCAATATTTCTTAGGCGGAAGACTCTTCTGCATCTGGAAGCCTTGGATTTGTAATGCGGTATGTTGTATGCCGAATTACCTAGAATTCTGTGTGAAATCATGGAGGCTTGAGTCTGCTTTATCCACTGCAGCTCCAGCTCCTTGTGCTCAATTACCTAAAGTCCTGTGAAATCGTGGAGGCTTGAGTCTGCTATATCGACTGCAACTCAAACTCCCTGTGCTGGCATTTCTGTTCTCGGCAGCTCCTTGTGCTGGCATTTCTGCTCTCAGCAGCTCCTAGCTTTCAAACAGAATGTGAACAGATGCAGATCATTCCAATGAAGTTTGGACTTTGTCTGAAATTTAATTATATGTATATTTTATTTTTTATGTCATTTGATTATTTTTCAATTTGATCATATCGATCTTTTTTGGTCAAGGCAGGTTTTTTCCCTCCCTGTATAGGGGAAAGATGAGAGGGAGTGTATATAAGAGTACTGCTAAATTATGTGTAACTGACAGCGGGGTTGCCATTGGTTGGCTGGTATCGCTTTAAATAATAAATATCAATCAATACTCACCCCATATATAAATGATATTGATGATGGCATATCACGCTTAATGTCCAAGTTTGCAGACGATACAAATGTTGACATGGTTGTTAATGACAGTATGCTGTTGCAACAGGATCTAGAAAAGTTGAAGAGATGGGCTCAGAGGTGGCAAATGAAGTTTAACATTGACAAATGAAAAGTACTACATATGGGAAACAGTAACCCAGGTAACGAATCAACTATGTGGTACTACACTGACAGTGGTAGAGAATAAAAAGGACTTGGGCGTAATTGTGCAGGGAGATATGAAGTTTTCTGAGCAGTGCAGACGGTCTCCAAGAGTAGCTCATGGCGTCTTCTCAATGATATACAAGAATTTTTCTAGCAGAGATAAGGAGGTGATTATCCCCTTGTATAAGGCAACACCTTGAGTATACTGTATACAGGTCTGGAGGCCACACTTTAAGAAGGATGTAGAGCTGTTGGAACAAGTACAGAGAAGGGCAACAAGATTAGTGAATGGAACAAAGGGTTGCTCTTACGAAGAAAGGCTTAAGTTTTGCAAAATAGTGCCTGGAGACTAGGCACCTGCGAGGTGATCTGATTGAAATGTATAAACCCTTGAATGGCTTGAGCATGTTCAATGCTGATGGGATTCCTTCCTCTTGCTCAGATTAATCGCCTCAGAGTGCATAAATTCGAATTGAGGAAAGTCGGTTGTAGGATAGATGTGCAGAAGTTTGCCTTTAGTATTAGTATTAGTATTAGTAACGGCCGCATGGTGCAAGAAAGCCTATGGCTTATGCTGCACCAGCCGAAAAAAAAAAAAAAAAAAAAAAAATCCGAACAAAACAATGATAAAAACAAAAAAAAAAAATAAATAAATAAATAACTAAATAATAATAATTAATAAATAAAAATAAAATAAAAAATAAATAAAAAGTAAATTGAACCTATCATCCTATGCGCTTCCCTTACCCGAAAGTACTATCCAGATGACCTTTGAATTTCCCCAAACTGTCGGCCTCTACCACCCATGAAGGCAACTTATTCCAGTAATTTATAACTCGCTGGCTAAAATAGAACTTCCTGCAGTCCAATCTAAACATTTCCCCCCGTAACTTGAATTTATGTCCCCTAGTTCTAGCATCATTTATAATCTTGAAAATTTTGTCCTCATTCATTTTACTGATGCCTCTCAGAGCCTTAAACATCTCAATCAAATCTCCTCTGAGTTGTCTAGTTTCCAAACTCTGCAACCCGCATATTCGAAGTCTTTCTTCATAAGGACGCCCTTTTGCCGATCTCACCAGGCGAGTTACCCTTCTTTGCACCCTTTCAAGAAGCTCGATGTCTTTCTTTAGGTGCGGTCTCCATACTTGAACACAGTATTCCAAGTGTGGTCTAGCATAAGCCTTATATAATGGGATTATCACGTCCCTATCTCTACTTGCAAAAGTTCGATAGATCATCGATAGGACACCACGGGCCTTCCTTGCAACCTGTTTACAATGCTCAGAGAATTTCGTGTCTGACCGTATCGTAACACTCAAGTCCCTTTCCTCCAGTACTGGGTTTAGTTGAACTCCACCAAGTGAATAAGTTTTTTTGGGATTACTGTTTCCCAGGTGTAATACCTTACACTTTGTTGGATTAAAGCACAGCTGCCATTTTTCTGACCATTCCTGAAGTCTATCTAGGTCTCTCTGAAGAAGCTCAGCTTGACAGTGATCATTAACTACTCTCCCAATTTTAACATCATCTGCAAATTTAGACATCACGCCCTCTATCACTTCATCAATGTCGTTTATGAAAATTAAAAACAACAGTGGTCCTAATACTGATCCTTGGGGAACCCCACTTCTTACATCAACCCAATCTGAGGAATAGCCATTTATCACAACCCTCTGCCTCCTGCCCTGAAGCCATCCTTCTATCCATCTAAGGATTTTCCCAGTGATTCCAACCTGTTCCAGCTTATAAAGCAACCGCTCATGTGGGACTGAGTCAAAGCCAGCGGGTGGTTGATTGCTGGAACAAACTCCCATCTGTTGTTGCAGAAGTTGATAGTTTAAATAGATTCAAGGCAGAACTTGACAAACATTTGGAGCGAGTGGATGGCTGAAATAAGTTTTTTTTTTTTTTTTTGGCTGATGGTATATAAGCGTGCTTTCTTGCATCATGTGCCTTTGCTAATGCTAAGGGAAAGTTAGAATTAGCATAAATTCTCAATAGGAGATAAAGAAAGCTAACAGCAGGGAAGAATGGAAGGAAGTGATGCTGAGGTACCAGTCACTACACTGAGACAACTTAAGGAAACAATGCATATCAGTCATAATTTAAAGTGTGGCCTGAATGACAAACCATTGGAAACCACTGCAATAGTGGACCACACGAGTAAGGCATAAATGTGTTGATTTGCCTTGCAATAATCTATGCATTTAAAAAGGGTCAATATATAAGGGCATTGGTGCAAACGGCGAAAAAGTAACCTGAACCTCACCCTCTAGGGGGTGTAGCTGTCAACAAATCGAGGTTTCAGACAGAGCTGGATGAGGTTATTTCGGCACCCTCTTACTAAGGATATAATTTCTTGCCTCATTCTTCTTCTGTATTTGGCGCCCAGTGTGCGGACCCTGCTAGTCCGTGCCTTGACCAAGTACTGGTTTCAGATTTAATAACTACATCTAGCTTGATTACTAACGAACTACGAAAATAGTGGTTAAACGAATGCTATATAAATATTAGTTGTCACATGGTATGATCACAATTACCTTTGCATATGATATCGTACAATTAACAAGACTTCTTAGTCAATCCGGTAAATAGGAGTAATTCCGATTCTTCCAATTTTCAGAGAGGTGCTGTTGTTTGAGCACGTTTACTAGGAGTAGCAATTGAGAAAACAAAGGATATAATTGGTGTGTCAAAAAGAAAGTATCTCAAAAGTTGTCAGTGGCTCTCTCTCTCTCTGTGGTTTTTCTCTTTCTTGTTTATTCCCTTTGACTTATGGCCATATTACTTTTCTTATAATTATTCTGAATGAGATGATCTTCGGGCTAGGACAAAATCCATGCTCTCAACAAATCAAGGGCTGTTCTAGCACTTAACTGCTGCAAAGTTGGATTGCATTGTGATTAAGATTGAGCGATCCCAGAGTGTCAACTCAATCCAATCTCTAACCTTTACTGGTTCATACTAGTTTCTACTGGTGTATGAGAATATGGGCAGAGAAAATAACACATAACATTTATTTAAAAAAGAAAACACGTGTACATGCACTCCATCTAGTTGTTTGTGTAAAAGAAAAGATATGTATATATCACATAAAAACAATATTGTATTGGCAAAAACATCTTTATAACATAGTGGATTCTAGTATCAGTGGAACTATTTCGTCAATAGACTTATTGTTTGGCTCTAGTTTAACAAGCTACAACATTCACAAAACATTTCAATTCACAAAACACTCCAACATAGAACAGAACGGTTGGATTACAGAACTTTAGGGAAGTGCTTTTGGTATTGTTCCACAGGTGTTTTCGTTATAGTGTGTGCTTGCCAATCAACGTTCTCTGTGAACCACTTGGCTTCCGCAAGATCAGACACTAATATTTGCATCCAGAAAATCTTGATTTCATATGATCGTCTAGCGATTTATATTAGGACAAAAATCTTGCGTTCTCAAGACTTACTCGGATTGACATTGAGAGCAAGCTCGGACCATCGAAGATTGCATTGTGTTCTCACTTTTAAACCCTCTTTGAAATTAATTGGAATCCAGAGTGCTGCATAACTATAATTCTTCTTCAACAATTTGTTCAGTGAGTTATGTGTAGCAGAAAATTGTCACAAGGCAAAATGAATAACAAAACAAGGTTTATTACACATACTAAATTGTACAATTAACCATTAGAGAACTGGTGATGATTTTGGTAACACTTGTATAAGACTGCTTGGGCACACTACATTGCAGGTTAAAATATTGCGGTTATTGATGTAAGAAATTAACAGTGTTCTTCATATGGGCTCTTCCCTCATTGCTCTCACAAGTATTCGAAATGATTGGTGCCTGTCATACCATACAACTGTTCTAATGCTAGAATAGGAAAATATGTCAACATAAGTTATAATTAGTATTTTTGACAACTAGGATGTTAAGTCGCATTATCTGTTAAATCCTAATTACTAAGAGTTGATAAAACAATTGTCAGAATGTGTCCATGAGGAGAGAGGACTGTGAATAAGGATAAAATTAAAGGAGGAGAGTAGGATTAACTTTGAGTAGTCGGGTTTGGTTTATTCTAGAAAATGCTAGTAAACTTACCAACAAATTTCCGTTCTTCTTCAACACTTCTGGATTTGACTCTTCACTCCATAAGTATGACTTTGGGGATATCTGTTTAATCGACAATATCTGCTATCTTCCTTGGCTTTCTTTATCTGGTGCTCTTCAAGGCTCTGCTGACTATACTTGGCTCTAGTAAATCTCTTCAAACACAGAAAACCTCTTGAATCTCATCCACAACTCTAAGTTTCCTGGATCTGCTCTCTAACTGTGAAATTTAACAAATCTTCCTCCTCTTTGTCTAATCTCTCTCTCTCTTTGCTATTAAGTCTTACGAAAAATCCCATGTCTGCTATCCCCTCTTCAAATATATACCTCTGCATCCCCCTATCTGAGTTTCCCGTGACCCTTTCTCATTTCACGGGTTAATTACGTGGGTCCAAGAATTATATTTAGGGACTGTCATCTTTTGGGACTTGACACTACTAAAAATGATATGTTATATGGAGAAGGGAAATCCCATATTTGTATACGGCAGTTTCTCTTGTTTTTCTATCAGGGTTATCAAACATAAATCGATTCACTTTTACACAAGGAATTTCGAAATGACAGTCAATGTGTTTATTGGATTCGATTGCGTAAGAAATCATGTTTCTTGTTCTGCTTACTCATCTTTCTCTGACAAAAGTCGCGTTCTGCCTTTGCCGTTCTTGGGGCTATTACGTGTTTGCTGCTTGCCCGCTACTATCGGGAGAAGGACCTGACGTCACTAGTTGACTGGATACTTAACGGTGGTATAGTGCTTCAATGACCGCACCCCCTGGGGCGTTCTTGTTTGCACTTGCAAAACTGAAAATAAAGCGCAGCTATCTCCAAAGGAGTGACACTTTTTTAGTTATTCAGGCCGCGGAAAAAGTATAGGGCACTTTGAGGGATAAACGCTTCTTAAAAGCAAGCGAAAGGGATAAAAAATGATAGCATTTTTATATTCCTCCCCTCTACGGCCAAAACGTTTGAGCAAGGGGGAAAGAAAATTTCACACGCTCAAAATTTACAAGTTTCTTTTTTGAATTAAACGTGGAAACATGAAATCTTATGGGGGGGTAGACACAAACATCTCTCCTCTTGCATAACTAGGTTGATCTTAACCGGACAAGCAGAAACTGAAGAATAATGTGTGTTCACCTAATAATTTTCAGTATTTCCTAAGTCATCTGGGAACATACAATGATACCTTTGTGTACACTTAATGTCTAACAATCTTACCTTGGTCGGAAAAACAGACAGTATCACTATGATCTTCGAGAAAACTACACAGAAGAAAACAAATTTTTCACACAATTAAGGATGTGTATTATTTGGTTTATCACATGTCCAATGTCTATTGGGTAAGAATGTTTGTTTTTTTTTTTTTTTTTTTTGCCCAGTAGGTCAACACTTATTTTTATTATTTTCAAAATAACAGTTGCACAGAATGTTCTCTGGATTGGGAATGTCGATGCTTGAAATTTGAAGTACCGGAACGCTCATTAGACTGACCATTGTTGGTTCTGGAAACACTGAAAACTTTCTTCTTAAAGAATTCTCAGGATGTATTTTCTTTATCACACCTTTGACTCCACACAGCAGAATTACATGTAACCGAACAATCAAAGAATCAATATCTGTTCTTCTTTTAACATAATTAGTATAACATATGGTCTATTTAACACTAGACATACTTTCTCACTGTGACAGTTAATATCTGAGACAATACAGGTATAGAAATGCCATACAATACATATGACATTCTTTTATGGTTAATATATTTATATATGTATCTAGCAAATAGCAAAAATAGTTCTTATAACACATGACCAGTTTTTTTTTTGTAAGGAAAACTTTCTAAGCAACGAACTCTAATTGATTATATAATATTAATGCTTAAATATAGTTACAAATTCTACATACTATTTGTAAGATGATAAAACCAATGAATACAAGGAATACATATGAGTAAATACTGTTGCAAGTTTTTTAATATATAGCATAACTTGCAATGTTCTAAGAGTACAAACTCAACTGCAAAAAGTTCGGCATTTGGTTCTATTGACCAGTAAAATAACTTTTAACTGTTCCTGACCTTCTTGAGGTGTCACTATATCGACTTAAGTGGTAACTCACTACCTCTGGGTAGGGAGAGTTCTCGGCTTCACAAGTCCTTTGAGTCCGAGCCACTGTGTACACTTGTCGTCTGTATAGCCAGCACAATGTTCCTTTGAGTGATTCCATGGACATTCATGGGTATAGTCTTTTGCAGTGGCATGAACGCCATATCGGGGCAGGAGAAAGATTCAATGTTCACTACAGTCCTGAATGGGAGAACTTCTTCTGAACATCGTACATTACTTTTCCCCTTGGGCAGGATCGTGTGGTATGGTTTGGTGGCCCGGCTAAACCATGCTCCGAAGAGCGGTGAGGAGAGTGCATCTGATTTTGGGAGAGAGGTAACAAACTGACTGTCCCAAGTGAAACAGGATACTTTTTCTATGGAGAGTGTACCTTCGACATTGTTGGAGAAGACGAAATCAACAAACACCCAATTGTTGACAGGTACAGGACACGGCTGGGGGAAAAGTCACGAAGATGGCATCTGCAGAGAACCGGCCCAAGTTGGCTGACAGGGTCATTGAGGTTTTCCCAGGTGGGTTGAGGAGACTTGTACTTCCCCTTTCCAGTTTAGGAACCTTCCTCTGGCCTCACTCGATGTGCCATGGAGAAATCTCATGTCTTGAAAGCTCTCCATTTTGACTTCACATTACAGGGGCTGATCTTGTCTTATTCCCTTTTGCTGTCGCCGGGGTTTAAACAGACGTTGGGGGGTTAAAATCAGCTCCGCTCTGGGTATCTCCTGGCGTGTTTTCACTGGCTGACTGGACACTGGGGTCTCCTGAGTCTCCAAAGGGGTGCTTTCTGGATGCTTAGTCCCTTGGATCCAGTTCAAAGGCACCCGGAAGAAAGTTAAAAGCTGAAAAAAGAAACTTAAGACATCCAGCAGGAATCTTGTCAAGGTGAGCGTGAGCAAGAAGAGGGAAAAGAAAGAGAAAAAAAAAATTATGCGAAGAAAATAATCTCATTTGCCTACACTTTAGCATTAGCATTAGTAGAGGCATTTGATGCAAAAAAGCAAGCTCATGCAGCATCAGCCAAAAAAAAAAAAAAAAATAACCACTTCCACTCCACCTCTCTTGTTCGTTCAAAATACCTGTCCAGCTGAGCCTTAAACTTATTTAGGCTATGAACTTCCACGAAAAGGGATGGAAGTCTGTTCCACCAACCAACCACCCACTGGCTAAAGGCAAATTTTTGCACGTCTATCCTACATCTGTGTTTCCTTAATTTGAATTTATGCCCTCTCAGTTGATTATTCTCAGCAAGAGGAAGAATCCCATCAGCATTGAGCATGTTCAAACCATTCAAGGTTTTATACACTTCTATCAGATCACCTCGCTGGTGCCTAGTCTCCAGACACTGTAATTTGGAAAACTTAAGCCTTTCTTCATAAGAGCACCCCTTTGTTCCATTCACTAATCTTGTTGCCCTTCTCTGTACTCGTTCCAGCAGCTCTACATCCTTCTTGAAATGAGGCCTCCAGGCTTGTATACAGTACTCTAGGTGTGGCCTGACCATTGCCTTATACAAGGGAATAATCACCTCCTTATCCCTGCTAGAAAAATTCCTATATATCATTGACAATACACAATGAGCTACCCTTGCAGCCCGTCTGCAATGCTCAGAGAACTTCATATCTGCCTGCACAACTACCTTTCATTCTCTACCACTGTCAGTATAGTACCACAGAGTTGATACGTTGCTCTGGGGTTGCTGTTTCCCATATGTAGTAGTTTACATTTGTCAATGTTAAACTTCATATGCCACCTCTCAGCCCATCTGATCAACCTTTCCAGATCCTGTTGCAGCAGCATAATGTCAGTAGTGTCCTTGACAAGCCTGCCAACCTTCGTATCGTCTGCAAACTAGGACATTAAGCTTGATATACCATCATCAATATCATTTATAAATAAAGAAAACAATAATGGACCCAACACTGAACCCCGAGGGACTCCACTAATAACATTAGTCCACGATGAGCAGTGTCCATTGATTACCACTCTGTCTTCTCCCCCTCAACCACCCCTTTATCCATAGCAGCAATTTGCCTCCAATGCCACACTGCTCCAATTTGTGCAGCAGTCTTCCATGTGCAACAGTATCAAAAGCCTTTCTAAGATCCAGGTATATAATATCAAAGTTATTCTGCATCCAGTTCTTTTGTGACTGCATCATAGTATCCACTCAAATTGGTCAGGCAAGACTTCCCCTTAACAAAACCATGCTGTGTCCGAGCTATAACTGACGTCTTTTCTAGATGATCCTGCAGTGCTTCTTTAACCAGTGCCTCCATTAATTTTCTGGTAACAGAAATAAACTCACAGGTATATAATTACTTGTGTCAGCCTTTCATCCTACTTTGTGAATTGGGGTCACATTTCCCCATCTCCAGTCCATGGGTTCCTCCCCTGAGTCCAAGGAAGCTCTCATAATTATGGCTAAGGGTTTGCTTACTTCCTTTGCTGCCTTCTTTAATATAACTGGATAGATCCCATCCACTACAGGTGCCTTTCATGTGTTTATCTTCGACAATTTCTCCTCCACTTTACTCAGTTATTACAAGATTCTCTAGCTTACTGCCAGAGTTGAATATACCTCTGCATTCCTCTTGCTGAATAACTCCTCATGTGTGAATGTCGATGCAAAATATTCATTTAGTTTGTTAGCTACCTGAGCAGGATCATCAACAGTTGACCCATCGATATCAAGTGGACCAATCTGATTCATCCCCTTCCTTCTAGAGTTTACATAAGTAAAGAACTCTTTGCTGTTTTTCTTTGCATCCCTTGCCAAAGATTTCTCGTAATCTGCCTTCGCCTGCCTAACCTCCTTTGTAACTTGGTTACGGATCAACTTGTATCTATCATAGGCTTGTGTCATGTGTTAATTTGTATGTATCTCATGCATGTTTCTTCTCTGCCATATGCCTCATTAGTTCATCTGACATCCATTTAGGCCTAAACCTTGAACAATATTTCTTAGTTGGTATGTAAAGCTTAGTAGCTTCCAAGGTAAGTTCTTTGAATGCTTCTCATTTTGAATTTGTTGTTGGTAACATCATCAGTTGCTCCCACTGCATAGAATTTTAATACTTTTTCAGTCCATCGTAATCACCTTTACGAAAGCAATAACCCTTCCCTTTACCCCTATTGGTAGTTAGCTCTCTGAGTAAATCCCACTTCAGCCTTGCTAATGTGCAAGTGACCAGACTCCAAATTCCAATCAATATCTATGAAATTAAAATTTCCCCATTATAAGACTCTCTGATTTACTAGCCCACTCGATTTCCCTGTACAGTTTCTTATTATACTCATCAGAGTCATTAGGCCTATAGCACACTCCTACTCTCAATTTTGATCTCCCAATTCTTATGTCCCACCAAACTGACTCTACACTGCACTGTCCAGTGATGTCGACTGGCTTCACTTCCTTGGGTTTTATGTATTTCTGAACTAATAGCATAACCCATGCTCCCTTCCTATCCTGTCTATCCTTTCTGTAGACATTGTACTCCCCAAATTCCAGTTCTGTATTCCTTATATCTGTGTGACACCACATCTCTGAAATCCCAACAATATCTGCCTTTGATGTTTTGAGCAATACCTCAAATTCATCAAATTTATTTACTAAACTCCTAGCATTGGTGTACACGCAAGTATACATGCACCTTTTCGTTTTCTTAGCTACCCTAACACAACCCATGTGTTTACTTGTACCCCAATGATTCCCAGCAGTCTCTGAAATATCCTGCGTCTTATTTTGCAGGCTGCTGCTCATTCCAATAGATGCAGTGCAAGAATCACTTTCACCTCTGCCAGTGGCTACTGTTAATCTATTAGTCCTTGTATCACCCCAATCTAGCAGTTTTCTGACCCTCCTAACACTGCCTCAATAGCATCAGCAAACATTGTTGACCCCCTTTCTATTTAAGTGTATCCCATCCCTGTAGAAGCAGTCTCTCCTGTTAACAAGTACAGACCAGGCTGAAAAAAATTCTACCCCTTGAGCCTTGCACAATCTTTCCAGGGCCAAATTGATCGACAGGGCTCTCACCATTTACTCCCTCATATCGTGTCTGGGCAGAATTGAAGACACTTTCAAATTCAGTCCTAATTCACGGTTTTTTTCAACAGTGACCTGTACTTGTTAAGTAATTCCGCTGGTCTCCTCTTCTTAATATCATTAGTGCCAACGTGTACAACTATATCACCTTTTGTGCCCTTAAAAGATGATATCTGCTCTACAACATCATCAACCTTTGCCCCTGGCAGACATACCCTGGTCCTTTTCCAGCTATCCTTTTTACAAAGCATGTTTCCCGTTTCCTTGACAATAGAGTCACCAACAACTACTAGTTCCTTTGGGACCAGCGCATTCAGCCTTGGGGGCTGCCGCTGTGTTGCATGATGACCAAGTGCAAGCTCTGGCATTGGTGTGGGCAGCTGAGAGCTTGATGGGCCCCTCACTTTTAATCCTTCGAGGGCATCCACCCTGTCCTTCAAGCTCTCATATAGGCCCAAAACAATGCTGAGTTGTCGCCTGATTCCTTACACTCCTTGCATCGCGCACACAGGAAGACATCCCCCATGGCAGCATCATGTCCCGTAGAGAATGAAAGGGACCTGGGGGTGGTGGTGCAGGCAGATATGAAGTTCTCTGAGCAGTGCAGACGAGCTGCAAGAGTAGCTCATGGTGTATTGTCAATGATATATAGGAATTTTTCTAGCAGGGATAAGGAGGTGATTATTCCCTTGTATAAGGCAATGGTCAGGCCACACCTAGAGTACTGTATACAGGCCTGGAGGCCTCATTTCAGGAAGGATGTAGAGCTGCTGGAACGAGTACAGAGAAGGGCAACTAGATTGGTGAATGGGACAAAGGGGTTCTCTTACGAAGAAAGGCTTAAGTTTTGCAAATTACAGTGTCTGGAAACTAGGCACCAGCGAGGTGATCTGATAGAGGTGTACAAAGCCTTGAATGGTTTGAGCATGCTCAATGCTGATGGGGTTCTTCCTCTAGCTCAGAAAAATCACCTGAGAGGGCATAAATTCAAATTGAGGAAAGACAGATGTAGGATAGATGTGCGGAAATTTGCCTTTAGCCAGCGGGTGGTTGGTGGGTGGAACAGACTTCCATCCCTTGTCGTGGAAGTTGATAGCCTAAATAAGTTTAAGGCTCAGCTGGACAGGTATTTCGAACGAACAGAGGGGTGAAGTGGAAGTGGTTATTTTTATTTATTTATGTTACTTTTTTTTTTTTTTGGCTGATGCTGCATAAGCTTGCTTTCTTGCATCAAATGCCTCTACTAATGCTAATGCTAATACCTCATTGTCCACAAACATCAAGCAAGTAGTGCATTTTAAAAGGCTGTGATTCAGAGGGAAACTGTCCCCCTCAGTTCTCCCCTGAGCCACAGCACTCCTATTAGCTTGAGCGTTTTGCTTTGCTGCTCTGGTCTGAGTCATGATTTCGATTTAATTTCAATAAAATTTCAAATTCAGTACAAAATTAAAACCCAAAACTTGTATCCCAACACAGTTATAACGCTATATTTATGTTTCAGTATCGAGTGTTATCTACGAAATCCCTTTATATAACTTCCATATCAAGTTAAGTGTTAATTATTTATTTTTACTAATTATTTATGTTATGTAACCTAAGTCGTTATATGTGTAGTTAAAAGTACAATTTAATTGACAATGAAGTTCAACAAGATTAATAGATTTTACTGATTAATTGACAATATTATGTACTATACTATACTATATTAAGCTTATGCTATCTAGTTCTAGATATTTTGTATCGCTTAACAATGGCGGCAAATACGAACGGTAACACATGGATTTGATACCCTTACCGATACTAAGTAATACCTACAAAATCAAATCTCTATCTAAGTTACTTTAAACTAAGTATCGTAAATAGGAATATAAAGCTACTCTAGAAAATAAGGTAATATGCCAATTTAAGCTAATAAAACAGAAAATAAATCAGAAAAAACATCTCTGTTCCAGGAGCGGCAAAAAGCTACGTCCACTCTCTCTCTCTCTCGTTCTGAAACTAACTTTCTCTTTCCATTCATCATGCTCGGCTGACAGATTTGCAACATTTGGACTTCGCATTTACACTTTCCTTTAATTCTTCTTGTTTTCATTCAGACTCACAACTGTCACTTTCTTGATTTCTTTTCATTCCTTTTCAAAATGTATCACTCAAAACTTTTGCAAAAAAACAAGCCATGCATGAACGATAACAAGATTCCAATCAAAAGAATTGGAAACCATTCTCTTCATTTGAAATTAGGCTCTGATTTTCTCAATTAGTACATTGTTTTATTTATCATCTGTCTGGATATTCGAAGGCTTGAGCACGAGTACAATACTTCAAGAGTTCTGTTTCAGTTTTTTTTTTATTTTATTATTTTTTTCATTACCATTGATATGAATTATGTATTTGTACTGTTTTAACCCTTTTACATTGATGGGACATCAATCACTCCCTTTAATTTTCAGATGTGGTAAAATTCTAATTGGTAGATCACCTTCTATTCGAAAAAAAAAACTATTTATGGAACTAGAATACTGGTTTATATTGTTTGAAATCCCAAAAATAACTCTTGCTTTAAATGAAATTTAGGTTCTCTTTCCTGTGTTTCTACCTTCATCATTTAATCATCTGTGCTCATTGTATTGTCCATAACACAACTGCTGATAAACACAAAGATAGAATCTAATTGAATCTATTCTTTCTTCACCCCTTAAAGGTCTTAATCTCCATAGGTTTGTTCCTGTAGTTAATCAGAAGCTTAATTAAATGCATCTCTTAGCCTTATAATCAAATCGTCTCCGGCTGAAAGCCATATCTGTCTTAAAACACAACAAATCAATCTATAAAGATAGATAAAAGAAACTGTCATTCTTGTGTACCTCTCCCTTTCCAAGAAACAAAAATTGTCCTTCTCTTTCAAGACAGAAGAAACACAATAGCAAGCCTTCTCCCATACTGCTCTCTCATTCTTCAGAGTTTTAACCCCCCCCCCCATTTTTTAAATATCTCTCCACGCATCTCTAATAAGACCTGCCAAATCAAAACCTTTGTCATTGTTTTGTGAATCTGATCTCAAAGCGAGTGGTCCTATCATCAACTGTATTGTTCTCTCAACTCCACTTGGCTTGGCTCCACTTGGAACGGGGAAGTGCAGATTCTCGATCTGCACTTCCCCGTTCTTCACTATTTTGTTCTGGAGGTTCATCTCTCTGCATCTCCGTTTCGTGAGAGGGACTACTCTGTTCTGTTTCCACTCTTCTATTAGAAGCTGATTCGGGAATTATCACTTCATTTTGTGATGGGGGAATAAGGGTTACTACCTGTGAGGTATGAGTCACCCGACTGCGACTGCGCAAATTATAACCATGTGACTAGGTTGGCATACGGGCGGTTTCGTCTGACTCAGACCGCTCTATCTCTGATTGTCTATTCTGATTCCTATTTGGGAGATACATCAAAGGAATGGACATTGGAATAGTTACAGTTCCAGTTGGCTGTGTTATCACAGGCCTGGGGTCCATAGGTGGGATCCAGTCACCCTCTTCCACAATAAGATCATCCATGTTTCTTTAGGCACTGTCCCTGTACACGTCTCATCTTGTGACTCGCTACCTTCTGATTCTTCTACTCTAAGTTCGGGAAAAACTTTTCTATCTACTACTTTCGTTAATCGATCTACATGCACTATCTGCTTGTCTCTAGTGTTATACAGATTCTGTATTTCATAGTTGACCAATGAAGGTTGACTGAGTATCCGGTAAGGGCCTGAACTTAAACAAGCCAGTTTCTTTGTAGTACCGACTTTCATCTTAGGAGTAAACAGATAGACAAGACTTCCTACACGAATATTCTTATCTAAGGCTACTGTTGCTCTGCATTGTTCTTGCTTCTGCACAGCTTCCCCTAAATGTTCAGAAACAATTTCATAAGTTCTCCTAAGCCGTGCACATATCTGTTCCGAATAACTCTCCAAAGATGCGTATGAATGTCTCTCTTTGGAATGCCATAAGCCAGAAGGTAACACTAAATCTCTACCATAAATTAAAAAGTTGGGCGATTCCTGAGTAGCACTGTGGGTTGCAGCATGATACACAGCGATTGCTAGTGGAACCATCACATCCCAATCTGATTGGGCATCATTCACCACATGCATTGCTGGGGACATTGCTGACACGCCCACGCGAGACAGTCGCATTGCCATGTGCTCCTGCTTAATGTATTTTGTTACAATTCTATTTTTCTATCCAAGTCAAGTATTTGATATCCAGTGATTCCCAAGTATCCTGAGTATCTAAATCTGATGAAAGCATCACTATGGAATGACCAGGTAAATTTTTATTAGCAATTTTGAATATAGAATTCCCAGCCAGCTTTTCATTGTTTAAACCAGGCCACGGAATGCTTCGCAGTACAAGGTCACACTAACAAATGTACAGTATTTTGATCACAACCCCACCTAAAAGAGGTCAAAGCACAGCTGGATAGCTTCTCATGTCTCACAACCGAGGGGAGTGAGTTACCGCTGCGACACTTACCGCTGCAAATGAATGGGAGCAAAGACTGCTAATTACCGCAGACTGGCAAGCTGCTTTAACTGAAGTTTTCTTGCATCTGACTTATTGCCCCCAACCCATGTGTAACGTTTGAACGAGTTAAAATATTCCAGTCTGACATATTGCAGAAAAACAGTCCTTTTTAAATTTTCTACTATGTGCTGACTCTCATGCTGCGGCATATCTTGGCTTCTAAACATTGGCAGAGATAATTGAACTACCACTTTACTCCTTGCGAACTATACTTACCACCTGTGTAGGAATAACCCCGCGAATCCGAACTCTCGCAAATCGTAAGCCATAATTACCAAGTTATATTCACACACCAACTATGTCTGACTTTGAGGAACAATTCGTTGAGGTTGAGAGCTCTGTAGCCCTCACGCGAACCCGAAACTCAGGAATGGGCCAAAATGAAGAGACAAATACAACCAACAATGACTACCAAACTACTACCCAACTACCAATCGGAACCATCACGGACCAGGTACTGTCATTGCACCTGGACCTGGAGGATATCATGCTCCAAAAGGATAATCGAATCACTGTTGCAGTTAGAGGAGAAATTATCCGTGTGTGGTCGAAAATGGAGCATGTGCTATCAAATTTGAACGTGGAACACGAGAGAACCAAAGCGAAACTTGACGCCTTCCTAGATAAAAGGGTGAATGAAAATACTACAGCACCCCTTACATACGCCCAAGCGCTGAGAACGATTCCACCGGATACAACTACCACCAACAAACTAACGGATCATCATCAAAAGAAAACACTTCTCAAAGAACCTCACCTTGTCCTATTGAAAGCTACAAACAACTCATCGCTAGACTCGAGCGAATCAGTTAAAACGCTTGTGGTTCAGCAGCTTGCTCACGACTTAAAAACAACTAAAATAAAATCCATCAGGAAAACTAGAAACACTGGTGTCATAATTGAGACTGCAACAAAACAAGAGGCCCAGGCAATAATTTCTAATCCTAGAATTAGTTCCCTCGGTCTAACAGCAGAATACCCCAAGAAGAAAGGTCCATCAATTCTTATTTTTGACTTGGACTGGGAAATTACTCCAGACAGCATCGCTGACGAAATTTTACACAGGAACATTCGAGACTCGACCCAAGAAAAAAGAGACAAGGAGCACATAAAACCAAAATACTGCACCAAGTCAAAGTCTCCCAACCTTTGCAATTGGGTAGTGGATCTCTCCACAAGCATGGAACCAGCTAAAACTTCAAGACAGGATCTTTATTGGTTGGAGCAGCCACCACTTCAAGGAACATGTGGCTGTTACTAAATGCTTCAGATGCTGTCGTTTTGGACACACCACCCACACATGCACACAGACGGATCCTACTTGTGGGCATTGTTCCCAAAAAGGGCATCATTATAGCAGTTGCCCAAACAAATCATCCGCTCCGACGTGCGCAAACTGCAAAGCAGTAAAACTGGATGCATCCCATTCAATCAGGGACAACAAATGTCCTATTTACATCAAGGCAAAGCGAAACCAACAACTGAAGACCGACTATGGTAGCGAGGCCTAAGCCATTCAATAACAGTGTTATTAAATTTATACAACTTAATGCTCAGCGAGCACGTGCAGTAGCAGCGGAAATAAGAAAAAAGGCAGATGAAGAAAACATTGATATATTACTACTGCAAGAACCATACACCCACTCCAAGAAAGTTAGAGGCTATCCTCTCACATATAAAATAATTCAAGCAGATGAAGATACTCCCTGGGCTGCCATAGTCATCCGGAACCCGAACATAATGGTCACCAAAATCTCTTCTCTCTGCACAGGTTGGGCAGTGTGTGCCCATGTAATTGGCCCCTTAGGTGCCTTCTATTTTATATCACTCTATTGTAGACCCAGTCAAAACATCGGCCCAGCTATTGACTACCTAAGAACTGTCACCACTACTCTACCTAACGCTAAAATCATCCTGAGGGCAGATGTTAACTGCCGTTCTCCTGCTTGGCACAGCCTCACAGCTGACCGACCTGGTTGCCATGATGGGCGGCTTTTGGAAGACTTTCTAGCCACCTCACCATTTAATATAATAAACAGGCCCAATAACCTCCCAACATTTTCCAGTACTATGTGGGAGTCTACAATAGACATAACAATTGCTACAAGATCAATCTCAAGTAAGGTGTCGGGGTGGCAGGTAAATGAAGCCTGGACCACCTCCTACCATAGAGCAATTACAGCCTCACAAGAAATATAGAATCAACTCCTACTCCGCACTACGATATCAACCGCTATGCCATCAGCAAAGCCAATTGGGAGCTGTTCACTTCTCTCCAGTCAACAATCATGGATCACCCTTCTGATATCCTCTCCCTGAACCCCGAGCAGCATCAAAAGCTTGTAACTAACATCATCACCCTCTCCTGCGATCAATCTATGCCCAAGAAAAAACCTCTTCCAAGTGCTGTACCACGGTGGTCTCAGGAACTCGAACGTCTACGCTGGACTGTTCATAACAAGAGGAAAGCTTTTCAGAGAGCTCGCACCTCTTGGCCAGCTACTGATGTGGAAGCCCTTCGTGAAGACTACAAGAGGACCAGGAACCAATACACTTCCATGATCAGGCAGCAAAAAAGAACTACATGGGAGCGGCTGGTTACCACCACTGGTAACTCGGACCCTTGGGGAGTGGTGTACCGAGTTACTACCAAAAAATTGCCAAGAGGAGAAGTAGTCCATTCCACAATAACACCACAAGGAATCATGACAACGTCATGGGAGCAATCCATGATGAATATCTTGGATACCCTCTTTATCAGCGATGCCGATCATCTCACAACACAACAGCAGCAAATTTGTCTAGATAATGACAATTACCACATTGACTCTGTGGAGGAAGAATTTAACACTGAAGAACTGCAGCAAGCCCTTGGCAAAATGAAGGATAAAAAGTCCCCAAGACTAGATCGCATTGAACCAGAAATACTAAAAAAAGGTCGCCCAGGTAAATCCCCAATTTCTGCTTAACCTGTTCAATAAATGCCTAACCCAGGGATCCTTCCCAGAAAGCTGGAAAATAGCTGAATTAAAGTTAATACTGAAAAATCCATCGAAGCCTCCAGAACAGCCTAACTCATACCGACCCATTGCCCTCTTGTCCACATTGAGCAAACTACTTGAACACCTCCTCCATACTAGACTCCTAACACACTACAATCCAATTCACAGTATGGATTTCGCCCAGGACGCTGCACAGAGGATGCTCTCTACCAAATAACCCAAGCTGTAGCCAACACTAATTACAAGTACTTTCTCCTCATAACCATTGACTTTGCCGGGGCCTTTGACATGCTCTGGTGGCCAAGCATTCTTCGCAGGCTAAGATTGGCACGCATACCAGCCAACTTATACAGGTGTATAGAAAGTTACCTTTCCAACAGAAAGATCACCATCTCCTCACCATACCAGAAGCTCATCAAATCTATCTACAGAGGCTGCCCACAGGGTTCGGTCCTCGGCCCGTTCCTCTGGAACATCGTCCTTGATGAGTTACTTGGTCTGGATCTGGGCCCTGTTACTATCCAAGCATTTGCAAATGATATTACCATCTCCATCGCAGCGGACACCAGAGCAGCTCTCGAGGCCGCTGGAAATCAGGCACTACAGATCTTACAGGACTGGGCAACTCTACACAAGCTCCGGATTTCTCCACAGAAGACACAATCCATACTTCTCAAAGGCACCCTACAAATATCAAGGCCACCTCAGATCAAGGTACAAGGAAAAACCATCAAGCTGGTAACTTCCCTAAAACACCTGGGTATCATCCTGGATTCAAAGCTCTCCTTCTTCCCGCACCTCTCATACCTTCAAGTAAAAATCAGAAATTATGCAGCCTTAATCGTCCGAGTAAGCAGGTGTGACTGGGGTCTGAACTGGAGAACACTCAAACTCCTGTATAACGCTATATTCCTCCCTGTTATTACATACGGATCCGGGATTTGGTACCATAGAGCAATAATTGTTCGCAATAAATGCAAACTGGAAACAATTCAGTGAAGTATACTGCTTGCCATTACAAGGGCCTGTTGCACAGTAAGTTCTCCGGCCCTACAGGTTCTTGCAGGTGTCCTCCCCCTTGACTTGGAGGTTATCCGTCGAGGATTGCACTACTGCCTATCGCGGGGAATCCCAGCTACCATCTTTGGACATACCATCGACACCCGCACTGACTGCAAGCAAGAAAAGAAAAAACTAGCTGCCATGCTACTACAAATCTGGCAGACAAGATGGGAGGAGACGGACAAGGGCCTGATAACTAAGAAATTCATCCCGGATGTCAAACTAGTTTATCCAAAGTCGCCGCCTTGGTTCTCTCCTGGCCTCTACTGTACATATATTATAACTGGACACGGCTCTATAAATCATAAGTTGACTACCTTGGGAATCATCAATAATCCCTACTGTACATGTGGAGAAATTGAAGATTGGGACCATCTTCTTTATAACTGCCCAATTTATAACGATCTTCGAGGAACACTGTACATCAGGCTACAACACATACCTCAAGGACAGGAGCACTTGCTAATTTCTGAAGAACAATATTATAAATCTTTAACGGAGTACGCACAGAATCTCTTTTCTAGGCGCAGGGCTCTACAACCAACTCAAGCCAGGGATAGAAAGCTGTAAAGGACTTACTCAAACTTGAAGTAAAAAAATTTGTGTACTTGACTGTTTTACCAGCATCAACTTGCTAACCCTGGAACATCCAAAGTAGGATTACCTGCTAACTTTTCATATGGTTTGGTAGGCTCCAGTGGTCTTGACCACTCCACCACAAAATATAAGTCACACTCAGCACTCTCGCTGAGTGGTTTTTCTACCCTTCTGGAGTTATTCCCTCCCCCTTTTCTCCTGGTGGGGCATATGCTCCACTGTCAATTTACGGGATGCCTTTACCTACATCCCCTTACTCTTACTTTCATCCCCCATCTTCTTCCGTACACCCTGTACTGCCGCACTCTACCTTATTTTTTATTTATTTTTATTATTTATTTACTTATTTTTTATTTTTATTTTATTATTATTTTATTTATTTATTTTTTTATTATCATCGGTTTTTTTTGTTATTATTATTTTTTTTATTATTTTTTTATTTTATTTTATTTTTTTTATTTATTATTATTATTATTTTATTATTTGTTTAAATTTTTTTTTTTATTATTATTATTTATTTATTTTTTTTAATTGGTCTCCGTTCAGGAAGCTCAGGCGACCCTGACGGAGACCTGCCAGAGAATAATGGGCAGCCTGGCTACCTCCTAGTGGTGTGTGCGGGCAACGTGGGGTTCCACCACGGGCCCTGCGGCCAAAAGCCAGGACACACAACAGAACCCAACACAAAACTACACACTCAACACACTACACTTTTTCTGGCATTTACAGTGTTCTGTATTTCTTCACAGTGTTACATATGGCGCAGATGTGGGAAACCACAGGTGGCGCCCGACCCTAACACTATGCACACTATGCTATCACCACATGCAACAAGATATTTCCTAAGGTGCGATTCAAATGTCCAACTTTAGCATTGAACTGGGGGTGAAAAGATGATGTGTGGAGTTGGTGAATGTTCAGCTTCTCACACGCTTGTCACAACAACGAAGACATGAATTAGTACCTTGATCTGTAAATATGTACTTAGGAATTTCATGTCGTATAATCACATTGTTGATAAAAGCTGTGGCTATTTCATCCACTTATGAGTCTGGAGTGGAATCAATTCAACATAACGGGTAAAATTATCCACTGCTAATAATAGATATTTATGTCCTCTCAGAGTCATTGGAAGAGGTCCTAAAATGTCCAAGGACACTCTTATGCAAGGCGAGTTTTCAACTGGGACTCTCATCAGGGCTGCTTTAGCTTTTGGGGTGTAACCTTTGCATTCCATACAGATGGGCATGACTCAATATAGTTCTTGACATCACCATACATGCCAATCCACAAAAAAATCTTTTCTGATTTCCTCTAATGTCTTCTGTAGTGCCAAATGTCCTCCACTGATAACATTATCATGGCATGGCATGGCATGGCATGACTTCAACACCTCTACCTTACCAGCTGGGATGATCAATTGTTCATTTTGCTCGTCACATGTGGCTCCAGGGTCAGTTAGAGTGTAGTGATACAATATTCCATCTTCACTCAGATAGAAAGAATCTGGGGTTTTCGTGGATGCCTGGGGTACTCCTTCCAATTGTTCAATTAACTTCTGCAAAATCGGATCTTCTCTTTGCAGGGTTTTAATCAGAGTTCTGGTTGGCTGATGTGGCATTACCAGTGATTCCTGCGTTACATCATTTGAGGAGCAACTAATTCAGTCGTTCTTGACTTCTTTGACCTTTTCTGTTTTATTTCCTCCTCCAGCACTGGTCTAGAGAGAAAGTTTGCATTTGAATGTGCTCTACCAGGACGGTAAACAATTTTGTAGCCGTATTCTTGTAACAACATGCTCCACCGTGCTAGACATGGTGAGGGATTCTTCAGGTTGAGCAAATAGCTCAATGGTTGGTGATCTGGTAGAGCACATTCATTTCTAGTGTCCAATCATTTCACACTGATGTCTGAACTGCGTCACTGCGAAAACAATCGCAGCGCCAAAGCTTTTTCTGTAGTACTATACATCAATTCCGATTTCTTCAACAGTCAAGAAGCGTAGGCAACTGGCTGTCTTGAATTTTCATCCACTGGCAAATCTAAACAAGCAGCAATAGCATAGGATGAAGCATCCCCCGAAACAAACAAACAATTTCGTGAAATCTGGGTAAACCAACAGAGGAGGGGTGGTCAAAACAGTTTTCAGCTGGTCAAAGGTCTGCTGAGTGAAACTGTCCCAAACAAAAGGTGTTTCTTTTTTAGCAAGCTGAGTCAATGGGCATGCAATTTCAGTATAATCTGGGATGAATTTCCTATAGAATCCTGCCATTCCAAAATGAATGGACTTGTTTGACTGTCATTCGAGGTCAGCAATCTCGAATTGCAGCAACATTGGCTGGATCCGGGCGAATATCGTCACCACTAACTAAATGGCCTAAATATTTCAACTGTTCCTTCAGAAATTCACACTTTTTAGGCTTCACCTAAAGATCATATTCTCTTAGATGCTGGAAGACTTTCCATAACTTCAGGAGATGTGAATCAAGGTCAGAAGAAGAGACGATTATGTCGTCGTGATATGCAAAAATCGACTCCTTTCCCAAGTCCTGTAGTACCAAGGACATCGCTCGTACGAACAACGAAGGGAAGTTTTTTAAACTAAAAGGCATTTTGCAAAATTCAAATAAAGATTCACCAGTGGTAAAGGCTGTTTTATGGCGATCTGAAGGATGGACTTCGATTTGATGAAATCCAGATTGCAAGTCCAAGGAACTAAAATAACACACTTGGCTTAGAACTTACAAAATTTCTGATATGGTGGGGCTTGGATAATTGTCTGCAATTGTCTTTGCGTTTAGCTTATGAAAATCAATACAAAGACTATAAGATCCATCTTTTTTTTTCCCACTAACAATTGGTGCTGAATACGGGGAATTTCTAGATTCAATAATATTCGATTCCAAGAGTTCGTTTACTTGTCTACGGACTTCATCTTTCAGCAAGAAAGGAACTCTATAGGCGGTTTGCTTTACTGGTATATTGTCAGTCAATTTAATTCTGTGCTTAAACACCTTTCTGAATTACCTATCTGAGATGGAGACTTAGCTTGTTTGGTTTGTATTGAGGTTTAATGATGCGTGGACTATGCGGGTCATAATGCGCCAGTTCATATGGTGTGATGTGTTTCAGGGGTGTTTACTTCGGATTTCAATTGTTCATTTTAACCTGATTCATACGTTCTTGCATTAGTCTGTTGCTTATATTCACTTCCTTAGAGGTGGTATAAATTAATAGCTGTACGAAAGTTGAAAACATCTGTGAAGTCGTGTTTATTTTTCAAGAGGTCTGTTAGTGTAATGGTGTCATGTGTCCCATAAATATCTTTGAAGGCTTGTTTATGTTCGTTTGCATATGTAGGACAGTCTATTAACATGTGTTGAACTGATTGAACGGTGTCACAAGTTTGGCATTGTGGTGGTTCCTATGCTTGCAACAAAAATGAGTGTGTAATATGGGTATGCCCGATTCTTAGCCTGGTGAGTGCTGTTTCTTCTTTTCTCAAGCTTCGACTGCTAGAAATCCAGTTTTTAATATTCTGCTTTATTTGGTATAATTTGTTTGCAGTTTGCTGATTCCAAGTTTCTTGCCACTGCAACTGGCAAATCGCCATATCACAGGCTTGTAATCAGAATATGGCACTGTTATATCTTCTCCGATCTGTAGTATGGCTTCTTTTGCTGACTTGTCTGCTGTTTCATTTCCAGAAATCCTTGTATGTCCTAGGATCCAGCATAAAAAAGTATCCTGTTCATTTCTAGCGCAGTCAGTTAGTATTTGCTGTATGTGCCAAAGAATTGGGTGTTTGGATGTACAGTCGGTCCTCGTATAACACGTGTTTACATTACACGAATTCGATCATACACGATTTATAAATAGGGGAACGTTATCTTATATAACACGAACCGAATTCGCTTATACACGATTCGCCTTTGTGTTTACAAGAAATGGTAGTTGAACGCGGAATCACCCCAACCGAACGCAACACAATAGGAATGAAGAAGATTCTGAAAATGTATTTATGTGATTTATATCAGTGAAGGGGAAACACATTTCACCATAATAACGTGAAAACCAACACAATTCCAGCTACAGATATAATCGCAAATGCAATTAGATGGAGTTTACTACCAGTTTATAACAGATTCCACTAGCAGAAACGAAACTGGAAATTGTTTTTATTGTTTTATGGTAGTAACCCCCAAAAATGTGCTTTAGTAAAATGTCGAGTGTTAATAATGTATCTCGGCCGTTACGGTGTTGTTTATTCAGTTGCTACATGCGCTCAGCTTTGTTTATGTGTATCAAGCATGCCTCCTCGCTTTGTAATTGCGCTTTATTCCCTAAAAATTAGTAAAATACTTAAAAGGTGTGAAAAGGAAGCGTCCTGGTGAAGACACTGCATATTCAGAGAGAAAAATAAAAGCAAAACATCGATAAACAGAGGCGGACTGGATCAAAAATTCTTACTCGGGAAAATTTATAGTGGCCTCATACTACGGTTTATGGCCAAAATCATACCGGCCTCCGGCCCACCGGGATTTCCCAGGTAAGGCTTATGGCCAGTCCGCCTCTGTCGATAGAGAAAAAAATATGAAATTGTGAAACGCTTTGAGCGAAATGAAAGATCATGTGATATTGCACGTGCTACAGTCCTAAATGAGGCAACGCCGAGAATTACAAAGAATGCGGAGAAAATAAAAACAACTTTCATAGCGGGAACAACTGAAAGTGTAATTAAAATCCATTAGATTAAGACATAAGAATTGGAAGAGATGGAACAGCTGTCATCTGTTTGGATAGAAAATCAAACAAAAAACAAGTTTGCTTATGATAGAAGCAAAAGCATTAGCAATCTTTTATTACATAATAGTCGTAATAAAATACGTAAGCATTTTATTACGACTATTTTATTTAATATAATAAATTTTTACGAATAAAATACGTATTTTATTCGTAAAAAATACTTTTTAGTATTAAAAAATACTAAAAATACTTTATTATAATATAATAAATAATAAAAAAAATTTTTTTTATTATATTCTAATAAAAAATATATTTTTTATTACGTATTTTAATCGTTATAAAATACGTAAGTATTTTATAACGATTAAAATTACCAGATTATTTATTGTGTTTGGTAATGTTTTGGTTCCAAATGTGTGTTCAATCTTGGGAGGTCGGCACCTAACCCCACTTTTCCCATAGGGCCTGTTGTTTATATTGCATGATTTTGCATTGCACGAGGGTTTCTAGGAACACAACTATCGTGCTATACGAGGACAGACTGTATTTATGTTTTGCCTGGCTTGTAAGGAACTCAAGGGATCTGTATATATTACACTTCTCATGTAATGCTTATCTTGTACATGAGTTAAGGCTATTTTTATTGCATATAATTCTGCTGTGTATACGCTGCACTCTTTCGGTAGCTGTTGTGTTAAAGTTATATCTGGGAATACAACTGCTGCTCCCACTACAGTGTATATTGGAATAGTCAGGAAATTGAATTCTGTGCTCTGCATGTAACTGTTGGAAGATTGTTGCAAGTATCGCTTTTTTATTCCATTTCTGAAAGGAGAAGTTGCATATTGGGATATGCAAATCCCATGGTGGAGGAGTATGAACTGGCATGTGTGCTATTCTGTCTATATTAAGGTTATGTACTGCCTAAAAGTCTTGCATTCTAATTCCAAGGAGTTGGTTTGCTTGTTGGCGATTCTGGTATATGTTTCTGCATCGTGGATCCAAGAGGGTCTCCCAACTAGGGTGTCCATGCATAGATTTTATTTTAAATGTATAATATAATAAGTTATGTTTGTGTCGGACGGCATCTGGGATTTCTCCCATCTCCGCGTGTGTTTCGCTGTATTGAGGACAGTACACTGTCAAGCCAGAGACTTGAAAGTGTGTGTGGGCCGTGTCTGTGCAGTGATATGTTGTGCCCATTGTTTATCCGGCTTATTGGCTGCCAGGCCCCTAGTGGGGCCCAGCGTTGCCCATACCTTGCCACGTGGAGGCTAGCCGGGTGTATCCAGTATCACAACAAATTGCTCTGGCAGGTGCTGCCACCTAGTTTCCTGGGATTTCAGTGGCTAGACCCTATTAAAAAAAAATTGCATTTGACATTAATGCTTAATGGGATTGCTGTTAGGAAATCACTGGTATAGACTATATATGGGAGAGGAACAATAAGCGCCAGTAGCTAGACGCAGCGCATTGTGATGAACTGGATCCGGTCATTTCAGAGCTGTTTTCCTTGCTGAATCATACACTGGGGCTCCATAATCCAATTTTGATCTAATTAGTGCTTTGTATAGGTTTAGTAAGGAATATCTGTCTGCTCACCATGAAAGGATTTTAAGTATGTTCAGGTGTTTTGTACAGCTTTTACACAGCTCCCGGATATGCTCCACGAATGTGTTTCTTATCTAAGATTAGTCCGAGAAATTTTGCCTTCGGCTGCATTGGTATATTTTTCCCTTCTAATTTCAGTTCAGGATCAGGATGGAGATTTCTTTTGCAACAAAAATGTACACATGTTTTTTGTGTTGACAATCTGAAACCGTTATCTAGTGCCCACTTACTTATATTGTTGATTGTGCATTGCAATTGTTTCTCGATAGTTCTAATGTTCTGTGCCTGACTAGAGATACTAGTCATCAACGTAAAGTTCATGTGAAACCGAAGGAGGGAGTTGATTTGTGATCGAATGAATCTTTATGGCAAACAAAGTGGCACTCAAGACTGAGCCCTGTGGAATGCCTTCTTCTTGTTGGTAGATTTTAGAGAAAGAAGTTTGTGCTTGGAAGGTTCTGTTCATAAGGAAGTTCTGGATAAACATAGGGAGATTGCCTCTGAGTCCAGCATGGTGCATATCTTGCAGGATCCCATATCTCCAAGTGTTATCGTAAGCTTTTTCAATGTCAAAAAATACTGTAACCATATGTTGTGATCTGATAAGTGCATTTCTGATGTTGGCTTCTATCCTGACTAGGTGGTCCAGAGTAGACCTATGATGTCTAAAACCACATTGCATGTTTGTGTAGATGTTATTTTCCTCTAGATACCAAATCAATCTTTTATTTATCATTTTTTCTAGTAATTTTCTTAAACAGCTGGTGAGAGCTATTGGTCGATAGTTACATGGATTTGTCAGGTCTTTGTCAGGTTTCGGGAAAGTTAGTACTATTGCATGGCACCATGTGTTTGGAAATACATTTTCTTGGAATATTCTGTTATATAATTTCAATAAATTTTCTAATTTAGTCTTGTTAAGGTGCTTGATCATGTCGTAATGTATGTTGTCTGGGCCTACTGCACTTGGCCTGGCTGTGAACAAAACTTTGTGTAGTTCGTTATTGTGAATGGTTGATTGTAGGGTTCATTACCTTTTGATTTAAATTTGATCTTATGCTTTTCTGCTTTTTCTTTTTGGATCAGAATTTTCGGATGGTATGAATCTTTCGCTGATACTTTTGCGAAGATCTCACCTAATGTGTTTGCAATAACGGTAGGTTCAGTCAAACTAATTCCATTGCAGACCAGTATTGGTGATGACCTATTTCTATATTTACCTGTCATTTTTGTTATTTTATTTCAGACTATATGTGCATTTGTTCTTTGTAGATGTGAATTTGATCCATGTTGCTTTTCGACTCTGCTTCCTAGTAAATTGCGCTATGGCACGCATTCTTTTGAACCGAATCAGATTTTCTGTTGTGGGGTACCTGTGAAAACGGTTCCATACCCTATTCTGTTGTTTTCTTGTTTCAATGCAATCACCATTCCACCATGTTTTCGGACGGTTTGGGAAATGTGATGAAGTCTTCGGAATTGTTAGCTTGCCCTGCGTTTTGTATGGTTTCTGTGATGTGCTAGTGCAACAACTACTGTTTCCTGCTCAGTGATATTGGTGTTGAAAACTGCTTTCCTCCTGAATGCTTCCCAATTAGATTTTTCTATTTTCCAGTGTGGAGTCCTGCTGGTATGATATGGATATTCACCGACCAGTGTGGAACTTACTGGATAATGATCACTCCCAAGAAGATCCTCAAAAACTACCCAATTAAATGTTGTGTAAAGTGTAGGACTACATATGGTAAGATCTATAGCTGTGGTGGTCCGAGTTGGAAAGTGGAAGTGTGGTTACCCCTGTTAAGAAGTAAGAAGTTATGATTATCTAGCAGTTGTTCAATGATGTGTCCTCTTCTGTTGTAGTTGTAGCATCCCCACAAAGGGTTATGTCCATTCATATCAGACAGATTGGGGACAGACAGATTCATATCAGACACATTATGTCCATTCATCAGACAGATTGGGGGGTGGTAGTTGTTGTAGTAATGCGTCTAGGTCTTCATAAGAGACATCTTCTCCTGGTGGAATGGATAATGAACATATGATTAATAGGGACCTTGCTATTGTACGAATTGCTACTGCATCTAATGGACTATTTAAATGCACCTGTTGTGTTGGTATTCTGTCATTTACTAATATAGCAACTGCTCCATATGTGTTATAACTTGAGTTATTCGGTCTCTTCTGGACATTGAGTAGTTCCTGATATTCAGAGTAGCTTGTTGTTTGAGGTGTTTCCTAGAGACAGATACATATTGGTGTGTACTGGATGATCAGGTACTGTACGTCGTCAAAATTAGTATGTAATCCACGGCAGTTCCACTGGATAATTTTATCGATTATTTATATTTTCTCAGCCCCTTGAGCTGTTTTCGTTGGGTGGTTGTCTTTTGTTTTCCTGTCCTTACTCTATCTCTTTTGACAAATACCGGTTTTCCGGTATCCATATCTTCTAATTCTTCAGCATGGATTTCCAACACTTCATCATCTATCTTTCTTGTTTTCTCAAATTCCATAAATTCTGAATTAGGTTCGTGATTTCGTGGTCTGCCATTACTCTTACACTGTTGCAAGGTTGGAGAATCTGAGGGGATTGAAATTGGTGTGTTTACTGTTTTCTCGTGTTTATCTTGTTGCTTTGCTTGGAGTGTTTGACTTGTGCAGAAAAAGATTCATTTGGAGGAACTGAGATTTCAGTTTGACATTCCACCGATTTAAATTTAGTTGCTACTTGTGCGTATGTTGGTCTACTGGTTATGGTTGGCTGGACCATTTTTCTTGCTTCTTGGTATGTAATATTGTGGTCTGTTTTGTATTTCTTTTTTTTTTTTTTCATCTATCACATGTTCTGGAGTATGCAGGATGTTCTCCTTTACAATTTGGACACTTTGGGGCTGGGACTGGGCCTGGGCAGTCATCAATCTGATGTTCTTTGGATCCACATTTAGCGCATGTCGGTGTATTTTTACATGCTGTTTGTGTCCAAATTTTTGACATTTGAAACAGCGCAAGGGATTTGGAATATATACTTTTACTTGGCAGTTCAAATATCCTGCTTTTACAGTACATGGGATTTTTGGTGTGTTAAATGTCAGGATTAAGGTTTTGGTAGGTATTACATTTCCATCTCTCCGAATGGAAATCCGTCTTACATTCGTCACTCCTTGATTTTGGAGTTCTTTGCTGATTTCCTCTTCAGTACTACTGGTATACCTCCAAAGTTCGATACATTCAGTAACTTTTCTGAATGCCGAACATTTCAACTAACAAATCCCCAGATCGGAGTCGCCTGACCGTTTTTGGTGTTCCTGCTAGTCGTTCCAAGACTTTTTGGATGAAAAATGGGGATTTCTTTCCTAATGTCTCCTCTCCAGTGGAGTGGATGATTAAGAATAAAGGTGTCGGTGATGGTTTGGAGCCGTCTGTTCTTTGCCTTTTGGCTGTATTTTCTGGTTCCTCATCACGCCGATTTTGTGGGATCTTTTCTGAAGTCCCTCGGGAAGTAGTGACTTTACTACTCATGTTTTACTCTTTTAGCCTTGGGAGCGTACCTTCCAACTCCCAGGTTTCCAGCCCCACCACGAGGAGGCAAGAGCGGTGCCACCAAGTGACCAAGCAGCGGCTATAAGTTAGTAGGGTTGGTGGTTAGTTTCAGATAAGAGAAAAAAGAAAGGTGACTTTCCTTTCCTTTCCTTTCTGTTAGTTTGCTAGATCCTTTTAGCAAAACTTACTTATGAAGTACTGAAAAATGAAGATTGCTATAAATAGAATAAACTAAGTATAATTGAGAAGTGCACTCTAGAATCACTTTAAATCACTTGATCACTTGGAAAACTTGACCACTCGGGGCTGGAGACTTAGCAAAAACATCCTTATATTCATAAACGAATCTGACAATTTGTGCCTTTGATCATCTGTCAAGTGATCGAGGTCAAAGCCTTGTATAGTCACAGGAGATGTTCTTTTTTTTATTTACTTCCTCACCTGCAAAAGTAACTGGATTATTATTAATGCTTTCAAGATTAGCAATTCCCATTCCTTTTGGAAGATGGAGGCTCGGTCGTCAGATTCGCAATGAGCACTGGGACCTCCCCATCTAGTCCTATTTTGTCAACTGAGCATCTGACAGCTAAATCGACCCGACTCAAATTAGAATTTGGTTCTGCTAACACTAGTTGTTCGGGGGAAACAGCAAGTTGGTTACAAAATGCTGTAACTAATCATTCTGAAGCAGCCGGTATCAAATGTTTACAAGTTAATTTAGCTACAAACAGTTTTGAACTCATGAATTGTCCTCGAATACCCTCTTCCCTTATGCAAATTCTCAACGGGACTGAGCGTACCATTCCTTTACTGAGGTCTATTGTGAATGAAAAATGTCTTAAGACATTTAACCCCAATATTACAATGTATTGTCCTTTAAAATTTCCCGAGGCTACTAAAACGTTTTCCTGAAAGGTTATATTATCTAACTTAAGATTCGCTGTAACCTCCATATGTATTGGAACAACGTACCCCGAAACACCTGTAACAGTCAGATCTGGAGACCTGGGATTTAGTGATTTATCATTCTTGAGTTTATTAAATAAATCCGTGCTCAACAGCATGACAGTAGCTCCTGTATACACTAGAAATTTGGCCAAAATATCTTGAACAAATCCACTAATTTTGCGTCATTATCTAAAATATACACCCCATGTTGCACATTTCTCTTATGGGCATGAGGTTTACAGACTCCGTTCAAGTTTTGGCATGGTGAAACAGTTCCATAGCGTTGAAAGTTCCTTCTATTTCTTTCAGCAAACTGTCTTTGTCAGAAATATCTATCCCTATTTTGCCTAAAACCCACCTGATTTGTTGGCCTTCCCAGAATATCTTTAGGCTGCATTTGATCACAAGTGCACTCATTTCGAGGTATTCCCTTTCTTCCCCTTGTGTACGAGTTCATGTTATTTCCATTTTGGTTATTATAATACATTCTGTTTACATTTCTATCCCTATTTTCTTTAAAACTGTAATCCTGTCTGTTACCATAAGACGTCCCAATTTTTGGAAACCGTGTACTTGTGTGTATTCTGGTACATATTCCGACGAGAAATTAGAGTGGGTCTTGAGCTGTATGAATGGCTGCGATCAGTATAGCGTCTTTCTCTGTGTTCTGCTTCATAAGAGGGATTACAGTATACCTGCTTCCTAGCATAGCACGGGGCGAAATAGCGACTCCCAGAGCGGGTCAGTTCATTGCCCTGGATGCCTGAGGATATAGCATCTCTATGTTCGTGAGACTGTGGGTATGTAAAACTGGGCACTCCGCTGTGACAGAGAGGGGGGGATGCGTAAGCTGCCGCATCATGACTTTGGCATCGTTCCATTTCGTTAACTGCTGCAACTTGCGTTTATGAATTATTAAAAGCAGCGTTCTTTACAGCTAATGCATTTACTGTATTTGGTCTTGCAAAGGTTTAATAATATTTTTAAAATAATTTTTCTGCTGACTGCAGGCTTCATCGCTGTTAATCTGACTACAAATAGCATTAATTGGTTTATGTTTTGTTCCTGAAAGCTCACTGTTCGTCTCTTCAAGTTTCGCAATCATGACTGCCTGGGAAAAAGTTAAAAAGGGTTCTGGGATAGTACCATTCTCCTAATTTTATTTTAAATTCCCCTAAGAAATTGGACCAACACAGCCTGATCTAATATATTTAACGACAAGGGCAAATCACTTTCCATTTTAAAAGCCATTCTTCCTAAATTCTTCACTCGTGCACTATAATAGGCAACTGATTCTGTCGGACCTTGTACTGCGGTTGAAAATTGATGTAGGTATGTGACAATCGGTTGTTTTCGAATTGAAACATGTTATAACTTTTTTCTTGCGTAATTCGGTCGAATGGGCAAGAAACTGGCCAGAGAACAAAACTTCGATCTGCAGACCGCAATTAATTCTCTGTCTTGCCAGAGTGCTAATTCTCCCAAACTCTCTAGCAGTTCAAAGAACAATTGAACAGAGGGGGCCTTCATCAGGTTTACCAAAAAAGACTGGCACAAGGCCAAGATAGCCTGCAATATTAGCCAAATGCGGCCTGCCAGATTCGGGAGGAGGTTGTGTCTGTTCTGTCCCGAATAACGGAGCTGGATTATCGACTTCTGTTGATGTGTGTGGGCTCTGTTCTTCCATTTTGGATTTATTTGACTATATGTAAAATTAGGTGACCCTATTAATATTTAGGGTCCCCCAAATAGTGTGACCTACCTTTCCGTTGAGCTGAAAGAGAATTATAACGTCAGAAATCAACAATTCGACAACACAAAGTGTTTCAACATATAGCAACTCGTTTTATTCTTAATTTTTTATAAATCTTCTAGGTCAAAACGTTACAAGTTGCTGACTGTTGTTCGATATGAGTGTTCCTGAAGATGTCTGTGTTATTTGTATTGCTGAAAAAAAAAAGAGGAATGCCTATAACTATTCTCTCTACACACAAAATCAGTGCTGTCACTATTCTTTCTACTACAGAAGTAAGCTCCTTAGTTTCATTTTCTGTTCTCTGGTTGATTCTCCTGACACTTTGCTTCTCAGTCCACACAATGAATAGAATTGTTCATGGGCATTCATATAAAACGGTTTTTCATCCCGAAAAACAATTCATCCTGGTCGCGAATAGCACAAGTGTTCCACAGGTGTTTCCGTTACAGTGTGTGCTTGCCAATCAACGTTCTCTGGGAACCACTCAGCTTCCGACAAGATCAGACACTAATATTTGCATCCAGAAAACCTGGGTTTAATACGATCGTCTAGCGATTTATATTAGGACAAAAATCTTGTCCTCACGACTTACTTGGATTGACATTGAGAGCAAGCTTGCAACATCGAAGATTGCATTGTGTTCCCACTTTGAAACCTTTATTGAAATTAATTGGGCTCCAGAGTGCTGAATAACTATAATTCTTCTTCAACAATTTGTTCAGTGAGTTATGTGTAGCAGAAAATTGTCACAAGGCAAAATGAATAAAAAAAAACAAGGTGTATTACACATAGTAAATTGTACAATTAACCATTAAAGAACTGGTCATGATGTTGGTAACACTTGCATTAGACTGGGCACAAACTAGATAGCAGGTTAAAATATTGCTGCTATTGATGTAACAAATTAACAGTGTTCTTCATGTGGGCTCTTCCCCATTGCTCTCACAAATATTCAAAATGATTAGTGCCTGTCATACCATACAACTGTTCTAATGTTAGAATAGGAAAATATGTCAACTTAACAGTTATAATTAGTATTTTTGACAACTAGGTTGATAAGTCACATTATCTGTTAAATCCTAATTACTAAGAGTTGATAAAACGATTGTCAGAATGTGTCCATGAGGAGAGAGGACTGTGAATAAGGATAAAATTAAAGGGGGTGGGAGTAGGATTAACTTTGAGTAGTCGGGTTTTGTTTATTCTAGAAAATGTTAGTCAACTTACCAACAAATTTCCTTTCTTCTTCAACACTTCTGGATTCAACTCTTTGCTCCATAAGTACGACTTTGGGGATATCTGTTTAATCGACAATATCTGCTATCTTCCTCGGCTTTCTTTATCTGGTGCTCTTCGAGGCCCTGCTGACTACTCTTGGATCTCTTCAAACACAGAAAACCTCTTGAATCTCCTCAACAACTAAGTTTCTGGGATCTGCTATCTAACTCTGAAAGCTAACAAATCTCCCTCATCTCTGTCTAATCTCTCTCTCTTTGCTATCAAGTCTCACGAAAAATCTCGTCTGCTATCCCCTCTTCAAATATATACCTCTGCATCCCCCATCTGAGTTTCCCGTGACCCTTTCTCATTTCACGGGTTAATCACGCGGGACAAAGAATTATATTTAGGCACTGTCATCTTTTGAGACTTGACACTACTAAAAATGATGTTATATATGGAGAAGGGAAATCCCATATTTGTATAGGACAGTTTCTCTTGTTTTTCTATTGGGGTTATCGAACATAAATCGATTCACTTTTACGCATGGAATTTCGAAATGACAGTCAATGTGTTTATCGGATTCGATTGCATAAGAAATCATGTTTCTTGTTCTACTTACTCATCTTTCTCTGACAAAAGTCGCATGCTCCCTTCGCCGTTCTTGGAGCTATTACGTGTTCGCTGCTTTAGTGATGCTATTTTAGTTATGCAGGCCGTGGAAAAAGTATAGGGCACTTTGAGGAATAAACGCTTCTTAAAAGCAAGCGAAAGGGATAAAAACGATAGCATTTTTATTGTCTTATTACTTTACACTATCTTATGTTTGTTCTATTGTGAACAGGCCTACTCCCTCTTGTTTCTTATTCCCACAGCACCTTGCTGCAAGATACTGTGTTCCACCAACCATGGGAGGGATTCGCTTTCATTGTTAAATTACAAAGATTATCTATATTTAGGAAGGAAGCATTGAAATAATATCTGTTGATGATATTTTAGAGGTTTGCATTCAACACAAACAAAATAATGGCTTACCAGTTAAATCGCTTGCTTCAGGACAGGTTATGAGACCTCCTTCCCTCTGGTGGAAACTAGGGTGTGGTGTTCTGAGCCATGTTTCCTTTGTCTCAACACCCCCTCGGCCATTATTAAGGCTGGAGTGACACCCATTGCTGAACCCCTTCACATCGCCAAGACCCTCGACGTTCAACGACGACTAGATGTTCCATTCTGTTGCCGGTCTCTGTTGCAAAAGCAAGGTCTCCCCCCTTGGTGCCTCACAGAATGCTTTATATACTAACATTATCTCGTTCTACATCACAGAGACAGAGTCATCCAAGAATGCCCATTTACAGTGACACTACCATTTTTGGTAATCGTCCCACGAAAATCACTGGACATCCCGCCTCTGCAGTAGCAATAAAACTCTTTTTTTTAGTACCCTTGTGGGTGTGCGAACTGAGATGCTCTCCTCTCCTTCTGCTCTGTTAGTGCAAGTCCAACAACAGAGAACTAGGGCGACGAATTGCCCAATATCTGTCCATACACTCTCTCTCTCCCTGGAAAATAAGTTTCTCCTCCCTAATTGTATTAAACGTAAGTTACAAATGAAGAGTTTTATAATTTTATCCTACAGATTCCCAAGATACTATTCTAACAACAGAATAGTTGATTTTGGGTAGACTGAAGAGTTTTAAAGAAGCATGGTTTTAATAATTTAAAATACTCTAAGACACTGTATTAACTATTTAGTAGTTAATTAATTCTGCCTGATTATTGAGAGATACGAAACTCTTGGTCTAACAAAGTACAAAACGAGTATAAGAAGTATGCAGCTCTAACAGAAAGTAATACTACAGAATGTCGATATTTGAAGAAGACCACAGAAATTTAAAGCGAATTGTGTGTCGTTCTAGTTTCAGAAAAGGAATGAAAAATTGAATTTAGCAAAAGAAGACCCATTTCAATCCAAACTGTGGTGAGAATTCAAAATTATGCGATTTGGTAGTGTTATATATATATATTATGTGAGGTAAAAGTTAGGCAAAAGTAATAAAAATAAATAAATATGGCTATGTAGCTATCATTAGAGGTAGCAAATGCACATCCTCCACATGATGCCTAATTATATCTGATAATTAAAATAAATATGATATTTAAAATAAAAACATCAGCCAGTAGTACGGCAATAATACAGAGCGAAACGAAACGCAAAATAATATAAAATAAACAAACAGGGAAGGGAAAGTAGAGATAATAGGACCAAAAGGTAGTCGATAATCCCCTGTATAATTTAGTCAATTAAGTCATTAAACCCAATTAATAAAAAATGATGTAAATTTAAAATAATGCCAATTATAAATAATTTAGCGGTACCCCCCTCGAAGGTACCAGTTCCAAAAGACGTGAAATATCACCAAAAAAGGTTAAAGAAACTACCAAAAACTAAAATATCAAAATAATAGATCAAAATGATAGACTGACCATCATGCCCCATATCGACAGAGGACCACGAGGCCAATAATGGTCATGGAATCGCTGCATTTCAATCGTCATACAAATCATCGCAAAGGCAGAAATATCGAAGAACCAAACCACCACTCCATTCTCCGATAGATCAACCAATGCAGAGGATTTGCATGGCGGTGGTCCTTATGCAGCGAAAAATAATCTATAGAACAGACAGCACTCTTGATCAGAGCCACACCACTGACATAATGCAAGCTTAACCCGCTTATATAATAGAAAGGAAAAGAATAGATGGCGGCACAGGCGCTGCTTATTTAGCATATCAACCCACTACTACCACTAATTTATATTATGTGAGGTAAAAGTTAGGCAAAAGTAATAAAAATAAATAAATATAAAAAAAAAAATAAATAGATATTTCTGCCTTTGCGATGATTTGTATGACGATTGAAATGCAGCGATTCCATGACCATTATTGGCCTCGTGGTCCTCTGTCGATATGGGGCATGATGGTCAGTCTATCATTTTGATCTATTATTTTGATATTTTAGTTTTTGGTAGTTTCTTTAACCTTTTTTGGTGATATTTCACGTCTTTTGGAACTGGTACCTTCGAGGGGGGTACCGCTAAATTATTTATAATTGGCATTATTTTAAATTTACATCATTTTTTTATTAATTGGGTTTAATGACTTAATTGACTAAATTATACAGGGGATTATCGACTACCTTTTGGTCCTATTATCTCTACTTTCCCTTCCGTTTCTTTATTTTATATTATTTTGCGTTTCGTTTCGCTCTGTATTATTGCCGTACTACTGGCTGATGTTTTTATTTTAAATATCATATTTATTTTAATTATCAGATATATATATATATATATATATATTTAGTAATGTTAGTATTATGCCTTATAAGAATATCAATTCTGTAAAAAATCGAAAGATTAGATTGTAGTGGTGCTGCCAACGCGAAGAATGTGGAACACAGAAAACGATCGTGTGGTCTGACAAGTCTCGATTTACACTTTTTTGCATGAATGTGAAGGCGAAAGTTTGGCGTCAACCTTATGAGCCATGCATCCAGTCTGGATGCACGGATTCCACAAGTCAAGCGGCTGGAAATGATATCGTGGAATGGGATATACTTAGCTGGTACGAACTGTGTCTGGAGATACAGTTACAAAATAGTGTTACTTCCCATAAATAACACTCCTATCGGAACAACTTCACCTGCTGGTGTTGTTGTCTGTATTTGGCCTAACGACACAAGGGCTACTGAGGCCAAATTGTGTCAACTTCACATGCAATGAGTCATTTTTAGCGTATTGCAATTGGTTCTTTCACAACTATTCAACGTGCAAAAATTGTTAACTGAGTGGCTTGAGGAATTCCCAAAATTTTCAACATCTACCCCAGCCGCCGATTTCTATATTTGAATCAAACTGAGAAAGCCCAGAACATGTTGGAAAGAATAGTTCGGCTTCACAGTTCTCTATGGACTACAGTACAGCAGCTGAAAAATACCATGATGGAAAAATTGTTACATCTGGAGCTACACTCCCTCATATACGTAGTGAAATCAGTGTTCAATAACTGGGCACACTTCATTTATTAATGTTTAAATCAGCAGCCCTTTTGGTTTAGCCACCAAATGATGGCAAAAATGTACAGCATCCTACACTCTACATCGTTCAGCATCGTATCATGACTATATTCATCTCATTACCCAAAAAGTACAGTATATCTCCAAAAACTTTCTATAATGTCCCACAGAAGAGAGAGCGAGGGAGAATTTAAATCAATGCATTACTGATTTCCTACCAAAGACCCAACTGTTCTGAATACCACAATAATTATGATCACTGTCTGGTGGAGACTAAAAATGTCGAAGAAAATGGCTAACCTATGGCAAAATACATCAACTGTACAAATATAATACACTGGAAGGACAGATTTCATGGGTTACCTGGTTCCCGGGCAATGCCACGCTGCCACCCCTCTCGCTAGTGACGAACTCATCGCTTGGCACGTATATAGGTACACTGCATTCATGTAGACGGCAATTCGATTTCAATATGGATAAACGTTGTAAGTTTACCAACCTTGAAACAGGGGATAGTGATTACCTGACGCATGGGTCACTCTATCACAGAAATTACACTATCACCGTTCAACAGTACATCGAGAATATGCCATTTCTGGAATAACATCTCATAGTGGACAGAACTGTGGGTAGAGAAAGGTAGTGGATGAATGCGCCTGTCGACTTCTCTCTCTCCCATAGTTTCAGCCAACTGCAGAGCGACAGTGGCACAGATCACTGCTGACTTCAAAGAGGGAGATGCCAGAAATGTTTTCACCAAGACCGTCAGCTGATCATTAGCTGAAAAAGGTTATGGGAGCCGCCAACCCACCAGAGTCCCATTGCTAACACAGGACTGTATGCCTCAACTGGGCAAAACAACTGAAACTTGGATGATTGCAGATGGGTCTCCTGATCTGATGAGTCCTGTTTCGAGTTATTTGGAGCGGATGGGACAGTGCGTATCTGCTGGAAACTGCATGAAACTATGCACCTGTCATGCTAACAAGACACTGTTCAGACATGTAGACTATTGGTGATGGTCTGGGGTGTGTTAATTTGGCACACATTGGGACTTCTTGTAAATTTAGATGCATTGCTGAAGTTGACAGCTTAAATAAATTCAAGGAGGAACTGGACAAAATTTTAGAAGGAATGGATGTGTGAAATTTTTTTTTTCTGGCATATGCTTCATAAGCTTGCTTTATTGCATCACATGTCTGTATTAATACTACCATTAAGAAGAGCAAAACCAAATTTAGAGATCTATAGGAGAGAGCAGAGACTTGTCATATAGACGCAGAATACAGCAAAGGAAAGGCAATTACCTCAGTTTCAAACAGGCTTAACCATTGAATATTACATCAGTAATTTTTCAGTGAATGCCAGTATTAACACTGGTAAAGCAAAAATAAGGGTAGGATTGTGTTACAGGCCTTGCAACTCTGAGGAGTACAATGAACAACTATAATGAGAATTAGAGTGGGCCAGTAAATCAGAATGTCTTATAATGGGGGGATTGGGGGAATCCAACTTTAAAGATATTGACTGGAACTTGTGAGTTGGTCATCGCACACTAGCATGACTTTTGTGGATTTACTGGATGATTGTTATCTACACTACCACATTCGAGGCAACCAGAGGGAATAATACTCTTGATATGATTATCAGCAGTGATTATTATTGATGCATTAAGAATTTGCAGATAAAGGAACCACTAGGTGCCAGTGATCACAGTGTACTAATGTGGGATTTACTTAAAGATGTAAGTACCATGGAAGGGTGTTTGCTTTCAGAAAGGTGACTATAGTAATCTCAGACGGTTTTGAAATTCTATACGGTGGGACAAATTGATGCTGTTACCAACAGCAAATTCTAAATGGGAAGCGTTCAAGGAATTGATTTTGGCAGTTACTAGGCTTTTCATACCAACTAAGAAATATCGTTCAAGGTTTAGGCTTAAATGGCCTAAGATGAACCAATGAGACATGTGGCAGAGAAAAAAATGCAGGGAATACATATATATTAACACGTGACAGTGAAGCCTGCTGGTTTGTAATCAAGTCCCAAAGGAGGTTAGGCAGATTATGAAATGAAAAATCTTTGGCTAAGGATACAAAGAAAAAGAACAGACTCTTTTACTTATAAAAAGGAAAGTTTGAGAAATATATAATGCTTTCCATATCGATACTACACAATGGCGGCAAGTTACGAATGGTACAAGTTTTACCGATACTAAGCAATAACCCACAAAATCTCTATCTAAGTTCAAAATAAACTAAGTATTGTAACTAGGAATATAAAGCTCCTTCTAGAAAATAAATTAATATGCCAATTTAGTCAATAAAATGGTAAAAATTTATGAAAAACTTCTCTATTTGCTGGAGCGGCAAAAACTTTGCCTACACCGAGCTAATCTTGTTCCCAAAGCGAGATTCACATTGGCATAATGTCCAAGTTTTTAGATAATACAAAGATTGGCAGGGTTGTTAATGATGGTAAGGACAGTATGCTACTGCAACAAGATCTAGAAAAGTTGGGCAGATGGGCTGCAAAGTGGCAACTGAAGTTTAACATTGACAGATGCAAAGTACTGCATATGGGTAGCAGTAACCCAAGAGAAATGTACCAACTGTTTGGTACTACACTCAGGAGGTGGAGATTGAAAAAGACCAGGGGATAATTGTGCAGTCAGATATGAAGTTCTCTCAGCAGTGTAGATGGGCTGTCAGAGCAGGTCATGGAGTGTTGTCAATGATATATAGGAGTTTTGCTAGCAGAGACAAGATGATTAACCCTTTCTATAAGGCAATGATCAGTCCGCACCTTCAGTACTGTGTACAAGCCTGGAGGCCTCATTTAAGGAAGGATGTAGAGTTGCTAGATGAGTACAGAGAAGGGCAACAAGATTGGTGAGAGGAACAAAGTGGTGCTCTTACCAAGAGAGGCTTAAGTTCTGCAAGTTTCAGCATCTGTAGACTAGGCACATGTGAGGTGATCTGACTGAGGTGTATAAAGCTTTGAATGGTTTGAGCAAGCTAAATGCTGATGGGCTACTTCCACTTGCTGAGATTAAGAAGCTGAGGGGGCACAGATTCAAATTGAGGAAAGATAGTTACAGAACAGATGTGCAGAAGTTTGCCTTTAGCCAGTAGGTAGTTGATTGCTGGAACAGAATTCCATCTGTTGTGGAAGTTGATAGCTTAAATAAATTTAAGGCTGAACTAGAAAACCATTTTGGAGTAACCGGATGGGTGAAATGGGAAGGTTTTTTTTTTTGCTGATGCTATATAAGCTTACTTTCTTGCATCATATGCCTCAACTAACGTTAATGGTATCCAATCAAATTTGTCAGATAATTTTCTCTTAACAAACCCATGCTGTGTCTGAATTATTAGTGCAGTCATGTCTAGATTATCCTGCAATGCATCTTTAACCAGTTACTCCATTATTTTTCCCAGAACAGAAGTTAAACTAATTGGTCTGTAATTAGTCTTGTCACCCTTAGATCTCCCCTTTGTGAATTAGGGATACATTTTCACATCTGCTGTTCATGGGGACTTCCCCTAGTCCAAGGATGCTCTCATAACTATGGCTAAGGGTTTGCTTACTTTCTTTGCTGCCTCCATTAATATAACTGGATAGATCCCATCTGCCCCAGGGCAGATTTCTTATGTTTAACTTCAACATTTTTTCCTCCACTTTGCTCTGTTATTACAAAATCATTACACACCCTGTTACAATTTGATAAACTTCTGGCATTTTCCTCCCTCAACTCCTCATTCCCCTTTATGAATGTAGATGCAAAATACTCATTCAGATTATCAGCTATTTGAGCAGGATCATGAAGATTTCTAGAGTTCCTTCTCGAGTTTATATAAGTAAAGTAGTTCTTGCTGTTTTTCTTAGCATCCTTTGCCAAAGATTTCTCATAATCTGCCTTTGCTTGCCTAACCTCCTTTGTGACTCGATTACAGACTAGCTTATATCTGCTATAGGCTTCTGTCACCTGATAATTTATGAATTCCAAGCATTTTTCATCTCTTCCACGAGTCACATTAGTTCATCTGACATTCGTTTAGGCTTAAACCTTGAACAATATTTCTTAATCGATATAAAAAGCCTAGTAGCTTCCATAATTAGTTCCTAGAATGCTTCCCACTCAGAATTTGCTGTTGGTAACATCATCAGTTTGTCCCACTGCACAGAATTTAAAAACTGTCTGAGACCACTGTAGTCACCTTTATGGAAGCAAAAACCTTTCCCTTTACCCCTGATGGTAATTATATCTTTAAGTAAATCCCTCATCTGTACACTGTGATTACTGCCACCTAGTGGTTCCTTTATCTGCAAATTCTTTATACATAAATAATCACTGCTGATAATCAGATAAAGAGTATTAGCCTCTCTGGTTGCCTCTCAAACATTCTGCTGCAGAAAACAATCATTCAATAAATCATTCAGAAAAGCCTTGCTGGTGTGTGAGTGACCAACCCACAAGTTCCAGTCAATATCTGGGAAGTTAAAATCCCCCATTATAACACAATCTGATTTACTGGCCCATTCTATTTCTACGTACAACTGTTCGTTGTAACCATTAGACCTATAACACACTTCTACTCTCATTTTTGCTTTCCCAGTGCTTATGTCACACCAAACAGACTCAACATTGCATTGTCCACTAACATTAATTGGATGCACTTCCTTAGATTTGATGTGTTTCTTAACTAACAGCATAATCCCTCCCCACTTCCTGTCCTGTCTATCCTTTCTGTACATATTGTAATTCCCAAATTACAGTTCTGCACTGCTTATATCTGTGTGACACCATATCTCTGATATCCCAACAATATATGCCTTTGATGTCTTGAGCAGCAATTCAAATTAATCAAATTTATTTACTTTACTTCTAGAATTGGTGTACATGCACCCATTCTTTTTCTTAGTTATCCTAACACAGCCCATGTATTTATTTGTTTCATGATGACTCCCATCAGTCCCTGAACCCTCCAGTACCCCACCGTCCAGGCTGCTGCTTATTCTAATAGAAGCAGTGCAATAATCACTTTCACCTCTGCCCGCAGCTACTATAAACTTTTTAGTTGTGAATGCCCCCCAAGCTAGCAGTTTTCCGACCCTTCTAATGCTGCCTTGATAGCATCAGCAAACACTCTTGCACCCCTTCTATATCCAAGGTGATTAACAAGCACAGACCATGCTGATAAAAATTTGACCCCATGAGCCTTGCACAATCCCTCCGGGACGAATTGATTGACAAGGCTCTCATCATATACACCCCCCCCCTATCGTGTCTGGGCAGAATTGCAGGCAATTTCATTAACCCTAACTCAACTTTTTTTCAGCATTGACCTGTACTTAAGTAAATCTGCAGATCTCCTACTCTTAATGTCATTAGTGCCAACGTGTACAACAGTATCACCCTTTGTGCCCTTAAAAGATGATATATATTCTACAACATCATCAACTTTTGGCCCTGGCAGACATACCCTGTTCCTATTCCACCTATCCTTTTTACACAATATATTACCCCTCTCCCTAACAACAGAGTCACTGATAATAACTAACTCATGTGGGACCAGAGCATTCTGCCTTGGAGATTGCCACTGTGTAGCTTGATGCAAAAAAAAAAAAGTGAGATCTGGCATTGAGTTAGGCAGCTGAGAGCTTGATGGGTCCCCCATTTTAATATCTTCAAGGACATCTACTGGACTCTTCAAACTCTCATAAGTGGCCATGAGAACGTTGAGTTGGTGCCTAATTTATGGATGCTCTTTGCACCTTGCACACACACACATAAAGACATCCTCCTTGGCTAGATCATGTCCTGTTCCAGAGAGTTCTGCAAACATTTCATAAGTTGCACATTTTTTTTAGACTGAAGAGTTGGAGAATTGCCCCCCTCAGTTCTCTCCAGAATTACAGCACTCCTGTCACTTTGTGCCCGTTGCTTTGCTGCTCTCGTCTGGGGCATGATATTGAAATTAACAATGAAAATTAATAAGATTAATGAGATTAATTAATAAATTCATATTGTGCTATCTAGTTTAACATTAGAGCTACCTATTTATCACAATTAAAAATTTGAATTCCCTATTCACTCACTCTTACAAAAACAACGGCTGCAAGATTCGAATGAAACAATCGTTTTACATGTATTAAGTAGTAACCTAAAAAAAAAAAATCTATCTAAATTAAAAATAACGAGCATAACTAGAACTATAAAGCTTCTTATAAAGTACAATTTAATAATACAATTAAGTAAATAAAATAGCAAAACACTGATTTTTGGGAGCTTGTAATTCACAGCTGGCATTTGTAAAGAGACTTAATTATATATGCACCTGCACATGTAATTAAGTTGCAAAGGAGGTTAGGCAAGCTAAAGAGGTTACAAGATGTCTCTGGCAAAGAATGCAAAGAAAAGCAGCAAAGACTTCTTTTCTGCTAGTAAAAGTAGAAGGAAGCGTTTGAATCACATTGGTCCACTCGATATTGATGGTTTAACTACTGATGATCCTGTTCAGGTTGTTGACAAAACTGAATAGGTATTTTGCATCTATATTCACAAATGGGGAATTATTAAGAGAAGGGGATGACAGAGGTTTATCAAACTAACAGGGAACTAAATAATTTTGTAATAACTGAGAGGAAAGTGGGAGAGAAACTGTTAAAGTAAACCATAAGAAAGGCACATCGGATGGATGGGATCTATTCAATTGTATTAAGGAAAGTAGCAAAGGAGGTAAGCAAACCCTTAACCATAAATTATGAGAGCATTCTTGGATTCAGGTGAAGTCTCCATGGACTGGAGATGTGCAAATGTATCCCCAATTAACAAAGGAGAATCAAAAGGTGCTGTCTGAGGAAATGTGGGAAATGTTATTAAGCATTCAAGCAAATAGATACAGCATAGAAAGGGAAAAGATAAGGAAGCCATGGATTATAGAAGCCACTTTTAAACTTATCAAACAGAGAAGAATTGCAAAAGCCCAGTGTATACGAGGAAACGAAGCATATCAGAAACTGAGCAAAGTCATCAAATGCTGTTTAAGTCATGAAAACATGATTATATCAATTGAAAGTGCAAAAAAAAAAAAATTGAATTCCACAACAAACAAAACAATACTAAGAAGATGTATGATGTCATATGAAGTCCTTAAGAGAAAAGTTCCATCCAAATCTTAATGTAATTAAGAACTCCAAGGGCAAAATTTTAATAGAGGAGAACACAATTAAAGGAAGGTGGAAAGAATGCTATGAGCAGCTCTTCATATTACCTGCTGACACTAATGATCTGCCATCCCATTTTCAAGAGTGTGATTATGAACCAGTTCCACTGAAGGAAGTTGAAAAAGCCATCAGAGAATTGAGTGTGGCAAGTCACCTGGAATTGATGAAATCCCAGCAGAACTGATTAAAGTTGCAGGTGTAAGGGACACTGCGTTTTTCATAAAATGATTGTAAAGATTTGGGAAATGGGACAGTGGCCATCAGACTGGAAGAAATTAATTTTCATTCCCTTACAAAGAAAAAAAAAAAAAAAGGAGATCTGAAAGTTTGTTCAAATTACAGGACTATTATAGCCTAATTTCTCATGCTAGCAAAATTCTTCTTCAAATCATACTAAACAGAATTTCAAGAAAACTTGAGGAAGAAAAGCTAAAAGAGCAAGCAGGTCTCAGAAAAGGCAGAAGAACCAGAGATTAGATCTGAAGTCTATGTCTGATTGTTTAAAAATGAAAAGGATTCAAAGTTCCAGTTGTTTTGTGTTTCACAGATTATTCAAAAGCATTTGATTATGATCAACATCTGAAACTATGGGAAACAATGATTAATATGGCATTCTCAATCCACCTAATTCAGCTGATTAAGCTACTATACCAGGAACAGGAAGGAACTGTAAGAACCAACATGGGGAACAGACTTTCAAAATCAGTAAAGATGTCAGGCAGGGTTGTATTTTGTCACCTCACCTTTTTAACTTTTATGCCGAAGATATCATGAGTGAAGATTTGGAAGATTTAGACACAGGCATCAAAATTGGAGGACTGAAGATAAACAGCATTTGTCATGCAGATGATACTATGCTAATTTGCAATTCCAAGGATCATCTAAAAGAAATTGAGAACAGTTTGTGAAGCAATTAAGAAAAAAGGATTGTTTCTGAATGTGTGTAAAGTGATGGTTAATAGGTTAAGGTGATGTATTTGCTTACTTAGGATCAAGAATAAATAAAAATGGTGACTGCTCCAATGATGTAAAGAGAAGGCAGGCAATTGCCAAAACATTGGTCAGTGATCTGATGAAATGGAGAGATCAAGATCTGTCCCAAAAGACGAAACAGAATCACTGACTCCGCCACAAGCGCCTTTATCCCATACTACCCGAACCTATCACAGCAGGTTTCTTGGGTCCTGAAATCTCATGGGATAAAGTGTGTACAGCTCCTGGGCAGGAAATTGCGATCCCACATCTCTAGAATTAAAAACACCGATTCCCACCTTACTACAAAGTGGACTAGTCTACCGCATTTCTTGCCATGCTGCACTGGTTGCTACGTCGGAGAAACTGGCAGATGGTATCTCAGAACACGAAAGAGCCATCCACTTTGCGGACATAGAACACTTTGGCTATTGCTGAGCACTTCAGGTCAACCTGATACAACACTGACCCATGTGGTGATGTCATGGTTGTTGATCGGTCCTGCCTTGTTGGAATTGTTGCACATCATATGCTCTAATACTTCAGTCAAAAGAAGCAGTGGATGTCATGTCCACCCTATTGTCGAGGCAACCATTCTCATGACTGACAAATGTTGGCAACATTCACATATGTCACAATCACACCCTTCAACTTCAAACAATTAGTTGTTACATCATGCAGTTTATGGTGCACGACTGGCACTACATGCTCTTAAGCTCTATGCTCTTAAACTTTCAGTTCAACTGATGAAGGTTATCATAATAACCAAAAGCTTTTTGTATTGTATGTATTTAACATAGTCTGTTCTGCTATTTAACATTAAACCTGTCATTTATTTTATTTTACTTTCCATTTCGCTCTGTGCTACATAATAGATTATACAGAATGAATCACGAGTGCATAGACCTCTTTACCTATTTGATTTGATAATTTTTCCAGTTGCCACTTATGGATGTAAAGGATGGAATCTGAAAAGAGTTGACAGGAAGAAAATTGAGGCATTGAAATGTGGTGTTACAAGGGAATACTGTGTATTTCTTACCTTGATTGAAAAACAAACGAGTGGGTAATGAATAAAATTAGCAGGCCCAAAATTCTTTTTCGTAGCATCAACAGAAGAAATCTCAAATATTTTGGAAACAGCAAGAAGGGATAATTTTCTACTAAAGAATATAATGGAAGGAAAAATTCAGGTGAAGAGGAGCAGAGAAAGACCTGCAACTAGGTGAAAGGATGGGATCAGTGACCCTTCTGGGCATGACAGTCAGCAATGATACACACACAGAGCAAAAGAGCGATGCAGTGGGAGGAAATTGACGGTAGCCACAACAGCTGGTCAGGGAGCTATATGACTGGAAGAAGAAAAATCTAAGGGTGGCATAAGTAATAACAGAACTGTTACCTTAACTTTTGTTGAAGAGAAAATAATGGAGTTACTAGTTAAAGAAGTAATGCAGGACCATTTAGACAGGAGTGCAGTTATACATCATTGTGGCACAGATTTGTTAAGGGGAAATCTTGTCCAACCAATCTGAATGGATATTATGATGGAGTTACAATATGATATTAAGGGCAAGTTGCTGCTATGGATAAAGTGATGGTTAAGTGGAAGAAGACAAAGAGTGGTTATCAATGGACACTGCTCTTCGTGGACTAATGTTATTAGTGGGATACCTCAGGATTCAGTGGTGGATCCATTGTTGCTTTCTGTATTTATAAATGATATTGATGAAGGTATATTGGGCTTGATATCTAAGTTTCAGACGATACAAAGGTTAGCAGGGCAGGCAGTTAACAACAGTGTCAGAGTGAGCTACTGCAACAAGATTTAGGAAAATTGGGTCAATTGGCTGAGAAATGGCAGTTGAAGTTTAACGTTGACAAATGCAAGGTACTGCAGATGGGTAGCAGTAACCCCAGAGTAACTTATCAACTGTGTGGTATTACACTCAGGGTAGTAGAGTATGAAAAAGACCTGGGGGTATTTGTGCAGTCAGACATGATTAATTTCTCTGGGCAGTGCAGACATGCTGCCAGGATAGTTCAAGGTGTTTTGTCGGTATACAGAAACTTTGCTAGCAGGGATAAGGAGGTTATTATCCCTTTGTATAAGGCCATGGTTAAGCCGCATCTTGAGTACTGTTTACAGGTCTGGAAGCCTCACTTTAGGAAGGAGGTAGACGTGCTGGAATGGTGTAGAGAAGGGCAACCAGATTGGTGAAGGGAACAAAAGGGTGCTGTTACCCAGAAAGGCTTCAGTTCTGCAAACTGCAGTGTCTCGAGACCAGGCACCTATGGTGAACAACAGTATTAGCTCAAAACTTGGAGTATCTCTGCATTCTGTTCAAAAAATGCTTCAATTGAATTTGAAAATATTTCCATACAAGATTGCAGTGTTGCATAAACTTTCCGAAAATAAGTGGGGAAGACTTAAATTCACCATATAAACAGAAATGTAGTATTATACAATAGCTGGTTTTTAGATGAAGCTTATTTTAATTTGGATGGACCATGATTTGGATATGTTTTCAGCAACAGAACCTCACCACCAGCTTCATGAGAAAAACAGTCAAGAGGGGAAGTGACAGTGCAGATAGTTCTATAAAGTTATGATTTACTGGATCCTTCTTCTTCAACAACTGCATTTGTGCAAGTTAGTGTAGTCACGTGATTTTAGTGTTCTTCATTTTCAGATATTTCTACTAATTTTTTCTGTACAGTTTAACTTATAATTTAGTATGGCTGGATTCATTCTTGTGAGGTGAACAAGAGGATACATCACTCAAATACTGGATTTACAAAGGTAATTTGTTTGCATTTTAAGATGAAAATGGGATATTCTATGAGCAGGGCAACATTAATTAGGAAAAACAAGCACTTTCAGAATATATCGCTTTTGGGATAAGCTTTTTGGGATTCACTATGCGTAAATGCTGTCCATGTAGGTAGCAAAGTAAGAAGCAAGATGAGCCCTCCAAATAGTTTAAGAAAACACTTTTGGCAATCATGGGCAAACAATCTACCACTACATGGTTGGCAAAATAATCCCTTAATCACTGAGAACACTAAGTTCTAGAAAGTCTAAAAGTGCACTAAAGACAGGAATTTCAGAATTATTCAGGATCACATACTAATTCAATATTATGGATCAGCAAAAAATCATTCCAGATCAATTAAAACATAAAATCATTCCAGATCAATTAAAACATCAAATGCCTCAGGCTGATCTGTAATTCTTGTATTAAAATAAACCTTACTAAATTACTCAAAGCTAAAAGACAGCTTTTTATTGTGATCATTGTAAAGATTGTTATTTGGTTTTTAGGAGCATTAGCAACTAAGGCCATGTTGCTCCAGAGATATGCGGTGGTCATTCCCTGACCTTTCCGCATCCTCCGTATTTGGTGGTCATGGGCTCGAACCCCGGTCTAATCAAGAAGTGTGCTATGCACTGCTGCTCCTGACCATCTGGCTATGGAGGCACCATTCAATTCAAAACTGGATGAATTGCTGGATAATTATAAAAATTTTATGCAATTTCCCCTGGGCATTCAAGATTACTTAATTCAGCAATCCTATCCGGCCTCTGATCATCAGGAAATCAGTACACATTCTCTGAATCTCCTTCTACCTTTGTGTGCCATCTCCTAACGGAGGTCGACAACCACCACGGCAAATGTCTCTTGGTTTCAGGTAGCTCTGAACAGCTGCTCTGTGTTCAGTCCTGTCCAATTCTTGATGTTATTTTGCCATGATATGCATCTTCTCCAAGGCTTTCTTCTTCCTTCCATTCTCCCCTCAATAATTAGTTGTGGAATTGCATATTTGTTGTTCCACATCAGGTGTCCAAGATATGCCATTTTCTTTTCTTAATGTCCTTCAGCAATTCACAGGTTTTCCAATTCTCTGTAAGGAACTCTCATTGGTCACTGTTGCTGTCCATGGTATCTTTAACATCCTTCTGTACATCCACTTTTCAAATGCTTCTAGGCCATTTCAATCCTTGCTTTTATTTCTATTTGTTTTTGTCGTTGATCTAACAGTCTAGATATCTGATTTTGTCAACTCTCTCTATCAGCCTTCCATTTAACATGAGGGGAGGTGCTGGCATTGCCCTGTTTAGGACCATGAGCTTAGTCTTGTTAACATTAATCCTGAGGCTCATTCTCACAGAATAGTGCTTCTCTTTACCCAGTTCATCCCTAAATCCAAACTGCACATCATTCATCGACTCCTTACAATTCTTGAAAACCCAATTTTGAATTATTTCACGGAACATTTTGAGGACTTGGTTCATTGAGCTGATTAGGCTGAAGTCTCCACAAGTCTTGCTGTTTAGTTTTTTTCGGAAGAGTGATGAACATTGATGTCAGCCAGTCCCGAGGGATATTGTCCGTGTCAGTGTTTTTGTAGTCAAGCAATCTGACTATTTCCACTGTGATTTCATCAGGTCCTTTGGCTTTTCCCTTCTTCATTGATTTAATCACCCTCTCCACCTCGGCTCTTAGGATGGATGGCCCTACCACTCCATCATTGTCATCTAACTTGTGTTCACTGTCGGCAAAGAGGTCTTTTATGTATTTAGTCCATATGCCCAGTTTTTCTGATTCTTCCATGATAATCTCACCTTTGTCATTTTATATTGAAGTTGGTTGTTTATTTCTATTAATTCCTGAAATCTCTAATCTTTTTGTGAAGACTGAAATCATCATTTTTTCTTGCATTGCTTCTATTTCTCTGCATTTTATTCTGACCAGCTCTCTTCAGTGCCTTTAATTTTGCTCTTAGTCTATTCACCTCCTTGTACTTTATTGAATTGCAGTTCTTAAATGCTCTGCACTTCTCCATGAGTGTCATAATTTCATCTGTCATCCAGTGCTTCTTCGGATTTGATACTGTTGCACATGAAAGACTACAATAAAAGTTGGTGCAGTATGGCATTGTGGGCAAGTTGCTGCTATGGATAAAAGGATGGTTGAATGGGAGAAGACAGAGGGGTAATCAATTGACACTGCTCTTCGTGGACTAATGCTTTTAGTGGTGTCCCCAGGAGTCCATGTTGGACTCATTGTTTTGTGTATTTATCAATGATACTGATGAAGGTATATCAGGCTTAAGTAAGGACAGTACATTACTGCAACAGGATCTGGAAAAGTTGAGCAGATGGGCTGAGAGGTGGCAACTGAAGTTTAACATTGCCATGTTATTATTAGCCATAAGGTGCATGCAAGCCTGAGGCTTATGCTGCACCAGCCAAAAAGAAATAAATAAATCCCGTGTTACTCTGAGAGAGAGAGAGAGAGAGAGAGAGAGAGAGAGAGAGAGAGAGAGAGAGAGAGAGAGAGAGAGAGAGAGAGAGAGAGAGAGAGAGAGGGGAATCACTAAGAAAGCAAAAAAAAAGAGAAGAATGATGATATCCAGCTCAGGACCCTGGGTTTCCCAAGCCCATACTCACCAGATGTGAGCCTATGCACAAATGGGTCACAGTAAAACCCCAGAGGTACATACCAACTGTGTGGTACTACACTCAGGGTAGTGGAGAATGAAAAAGACCTGGGAGTAATTGTGCAGTCAGACATGAAGATTCTGACAGTACAAACAGGCTGCAAGAGTAGCTCATGAGGGCTTGTCAATGATATATAGGAATTTTTATAGCAGGGATAAGGAAGTAATTATTCCCTTGTATAAGGCAATGGTCAGGCTGCACCTTGAGTACAGCATACAGGTCTGGAGGCCTGATTTTAGGAAAGACAGAGCTGCTGGAACGAGCACACAGAAAGGCAATGAGATTAGTGAGAGAAACAAAGGAGTGCTCTTACCAAGAAAGGCTTAAGTTCTGCAAGATGCAACATCTGGAGACTAGGCACCTGAGAGGTGATCTGAATGAGGTGTATAAGGCTTTGAATGGTTTGAGCAGGCTCAATGCTGATGGCATTCTTCCGCTTGCTCGGATTCTGCACCTGAGGGGGCATAAATTCAAATTGAGGAAAGACAGTGGTAGGATAGATATGCGGAAATTTGTCTTTAGCCAGCAGGTGGCTGATTGCTGGAACAAACTTCCATCTGTCGTTGTAGAAGTTGATAGCTTAAACAGATTCAAGGCAGAACTAGACAAAAATTTAGAGCAAGTGGATGGGTGAAATGAGAAGGGGGTGTGTGGGTGTGTATGTGTTTTTTTTTTTTTTTTTTTGACTGATGCTATATAAACTTGCTTTCTTGAATCCTATGCCTCTACTAATGCTAATTTCTCATAACCTAGAACTTCTGAGCTAATTTCAATCAGAACAGATTTAAAACTCTTTCAAAGATCTTCCACTCCTCTCTCCTCCTGCCTATGGATGTGTTGTATTCTTTCATTTAGGCATGTCTTAATTATCTGATATGTTTCTGGGTTTTTTAACTTCTCTGAATAAAAGCATGTACACTGAAAGTTTATGCATTACTAATAGCAAGTACAGAATTCCAGAACACAAAGTTGCTCCTCTGAGAAACTCTCAGTGACAATAGAAAGTACTGCTTTGATTCTGAAGAACATGCAAGAAAATCTAGCGGTTCTGATTGATGAAAACCAAATACTTAAAGTGCAAAATACAGAAATCTCTCGAGAACATTTTACACTTAAGGTTCATCATAAATCTGAATTTACCTGGACAAGCATTCAGACCTGAAGTATAGCATATGACAAGTACAAACAACAAGATAAATATCAAGGTTCAGATGCAATCTGAACAGAATTCCAACAACTGGCCACTGATGATATGGTCACACTTGAGCCAGAGAAAATCCTCATATCTATATGTAGCAAACAGTACCGAGTGATAATCTCATCAACAAGTGGATACATACCGGAAGCTCAAGAAAGTTTTGTTACACTCGAACAGGAAAAAACTGCACAATAGTACAACCCTTTCTTCCCAGAACTGCATCTATACCCATAATAATCCCTCAACTGAAATTCTTACAGTAAAAAAGATGAGAGGATACACTAAAAAAAAGATACTCAGAAGATAAAAAGGGCGCAACACTTGCCAGTACTTTTTTTTTTTTTTTTTTGGTAGTTGTTGGCGCATTGGCTTCTGTGGCCATAATGCACCTCCCAAGGTTTTGCAGTACTTTGATCCAAGCCCGAAGCGGGATTCGAACCCGCAACCTTTGGGTTAGGCAGGCACTATACCCATCCGGCTAGGACGGTCAGCACTTACTAGTACTAATTCAGGGGGTAGACTTGAAAAGTTGTTGACAGCAGCCTAAACGCTCCACAACAAAGATGATCGTTTTGGCAGTCTTAAGCTGACCGCTATCAGCCCACTGGAATCCAACTCAGGGGTCAAGACAACCAAAACAGTACCTATAAAGAAAACCAAACTCTTAATCAGTGGTGAGCTATAAATATTTTAACAATGGGCTCGCAGTTTTTCCGACTTTCTACCAAGTAAATTTGATCAGTCACGAAAGTGATGTCATCTGCGGATTCCGCCAGAGGTGCTTCCCACACTCGCACTACTAGTAGTGTGATTGGAGCATGTGACGCATTTTTTGGGACCAGTATGATATCTCGAGTCAGGGCGGATTCAGGGGGGGGGGACAGATGGGGCTTATTATCCCCTTAACCATGCATATAACTGTATGTGTATAATGTTCGTAGGTCTATCAAAAAAAAAAAAAAAAAAAAAAAAAAACAAACTTAAAAAATCTGGTTGTCATGCCTCCCCTTACGATGATATCTGGATATGACAGTGTCTGGAGTTCTAACTTTTTAGAATCGTTGAACAGTATGACGTCACAATCATACTTCTTGAGGTTACTACTGCAGTAAGTATGATTGCAACAAGTATTCTTGTTTTTACACTCCAGCACAACCATTAGGTCAGTGGAGTTTACAAGAAATCAATCAATGCAAATGTTAATCGTATTTAGCAGTCACGGGCTTGAACCTCAGTTCACTCAAATAGCATGTGCTACTGCACTCGCACTCCTGACCACTCGGCTACATCGTATATGTCATTTGTCATATGACTGCAACAATACAAAAATTTGTCAACAATTTTTTTTTTATCTTGCATTTTTGTTACATTCCATCGTTAGGTGCCCCTAACAGCTGCACATGTCGCTTCAACTACAAGATCGGTACTTCAATCAATGATGTTTTCCAGCGACATTTAGATATGTTGCAATCGCAAGTATACATCTGTTACTTTAGTTATCGTAAATCCATCGTCCAGAAATTATGAAAATTTGTGAATGATCAACAAAATATTTACAATAAAAAGGCTCTTTTATTTCGTAATCAATATATACAAATCAAAATGTCTAAAAGAAACACGAAGGATGTTTCACATAAACCATCTGCCATGCATTCTCGGCACTCATGCAACTTTTTTATTCGTCTTTTTTTAACAACTAGGAAAATATAATGGATACATTTTTTTCATGATAAAATTTTAATATTGCAAATAAAAAATAACATGAAATATTTCCCATATCACAAATAACATAAAAACTACCACAAAACATTCCATAATATATAAAAACAAATATTACATAAAAAACAAACTATTCTAGAAAAGGTACACAAAAAAAAAAATGATTACATTAATATTCAAGAAAAATTTATTCTAAAAATTGCCATATAGAATTTGCTTCTTTATTAATATTTGTTGTCGATCTTCTGCTTTGCTCAAAAGCAGAGCGATGATTACAGACCGGGTCGGTCTGAGGTATATTGGCACCCCGAGTGGGGAAGCATCCCTGCACTGCCTTCCAGATAGAAAAAAATTCAAGGTATTTTTATTGAGTTAATATTTTTATTTTTGTTATAGAAAAGGTAAAAAGACAAATGTAAACACAAAACAAGACAACCAGAATATTTATTCCGGTTGTCTTGTTTTGTGTTACATAACAAGAATATTTATGTTTTAATTGTCATATTAAATCGTTTTCCCCCTTTCACAAAGCATATGTACCCTCTCAAACCTTCAACATCCCCAATGTCATGCACCCCTGTCAGTGGCTCAGGGCCTGTAGCTCGGTCCAGCCTTGCAGAGGAATGATTTGACATAACGATCTGGATCGAATTGAAGCAATGGTTTTTGATTTTGATGTATGGTCATCATAAACTACAATGTGTTTAATAGTCAACATTATTCATTCATTCATTCACACAATATTATTTGTTACTCTGAAAGCTCGCTCAGCTCCAGCACTGCTAATTGCAATGGTTTCAAAGATATTTCTGGCTTCCTTAATTGAAAGGGGAATTTCACTTGATTTTAAAGATAAACTGTCTTCAACAAAATCTCTAAAATCATTAATTTTTATTTCCTATTTTATTAGAAAACTTAAATTTCTTATTCGGTTTTAACCATTTTGCCACCAAGATGAAAGTTATTTCATATTACACGATTCCTGGTAGCATATGTTTAAAATTTCTTTCAATTCCTCGTCGTAATGGTATCATTATTTTCTTTATTTAATTTAAAACAACTCTCTGTTGCATTAATAACTTATCCTTTAAGGATAAAACAATGCATTTAATAACTTAACAAGTTACTTTTGTGTAAATATGCGTTCTTACTTTCAATTTTGATTCCTTCAAATTCTTTCCACTTCGACATGCTCTCAATTTTAGCTTCATAATTTCCTTCAGAATTTTTAAAATTAGCAATAGCGTTGATAGTTTGAATAATTAATTTATCTGCTTTTACCATAGTGATTCTGTAAAGCTTAAAAAGGTAAGAGAGCTCCTGTAGAATGTTGATCATTAGTGCTAAATCATTAAGAAATTCCAGATTAAAAGTCAGTTAAATAATTCCAAATATTTAACTTCTGATTCAAAATGTTTCCACAAAGTGGGATAATTCCTCCAATCCAAAATTGCCGTCTGCAAGCTCCAAACTGCCCATCGTGGCCTGAACACACGACTGATCTTTATAGTTTCCACATCAAGTTCTTTAGCAATCATTCTTAATTCGCATTGGTGATATAATGCATACAGTATTTTTCTTTTTTAATTATTGCCTGTAGGCCATTATATTTTAGAAAATTTTCTGCACAGTGAAAGCCCTGATGAAGCTTCAAAATCTGCCAACATTTCACCTTCGTAAAGTTTATGTAATATCTTAGTTGCCTCAATTACCCTCCCCTACATTGCTACTGTCACTAGTTCTTTGAATACTGTGCAAAATGTTGGAATCACAGGATATTCAGCTACTGTGACCATGTAAACATAGACAGAGAAATTTACTGGAAGGCGTGGATCACTCACTTCTCTGAAAAACATATGCCTGTTTGTCGGAGTAAAGGGGAACTACAACACAGGTTGACCAGAGGCTATTATCCGTGTCGGGAATCTTCTTAATCCTCTGACTGGATATGGAAAGCATATTAACTAGCATGACTTCTTGGAACGTGGCTGCATAGGGTTTTACGGACACCATTAACATTGTGGAACGGCAATCCCTTTCACACTTAATTTGCACTTTTTAATTACCTAAATTGCCTAAAGGCCAGAGGTGAGAACAATGCATATAAAGTTGTCTCTCGTGATCCGTTTTTTATAAGGAAATTTTCTTCGTTCAGCGGAAACTATTTTAAATGTAATTATCAAGGGGAATTAAAAAAAAATTGCTATAAAGAAGTTGGTTAAACAAAGGTACGACTATAATTAAATCAAAAATGAAGCAATTTTAAAATACATAAGTGATCGATTGCACCATTAAAATGCTTGAGATAGGGCTTCGCTCGTGCCACCCTAGTTTCGGCTGGGGACACTCAATAACTGCATTCAGGATTTCATTTGTAAAATAAATGATTGCAAATTTTCAAAAAAAAAAATAATAATGGGCTCTCACGAGCCCATTACAGCTCACCACTGCTCTTAATCCTAGTGCTGCATTTATTTCCTTCCGTCTCTATCAATGAAAAGGCAAATATAAGACATTATCTGAAACTCAATCAATGAATGGCTTGGCCAGCACATAACTATGATATAAGTGCCATAAGACTCATGATCAAATCTGTCTCAAGATTAAATCCACAAACCACTATTCAAGATCAGAGAAATGTACTGGAAGGAATACTCCATCAAAGTAGATGTAAGACAACTATGTACAAGGCCACTTATGCCTCTTTCATTGTTTCAATGCCAGCTGATCCCAACCAACTGCTAATCAGCTTAGACCCATGGCCACTAAATCAAACCTTTCGAAGACAGAAAAGCTTGCATTCTCCAGAGGGGACATAATAATACTCATGCACAGCAACTACAGTGTGGTTCATCCACACTCACATCAGTAACTATCAGATGCTACTTTCATAACATAAGAGGCATCAGTTGCAAACTCCATAAACTTTAGTCTATTCTACTTGCTACCTAATATTTATGCAGCAATTAGAATAGACTAAAGTGTATACATATACATATGCAGCAAGTAGAATAGACTTGCAGAGCCTAATATTTATGTATACATATTTTATGTATGATTAATATGTTTATTGTCTTGTCTATAATGTATATAGCCAGCATTTGTAAGCCAGCTACAAATGTATATAGCCAGCTAAAGGCTGTACAGCAGTGAAGTTTATTGCAATAAATTGAGTTAATAATAATAACAAAATTGTTAATTCAATGATGCTTCAGAATGACTTTTTACTGCAACTCTGAGAAGCTCAGTTTCCCACGGATACTCAGTGGTTTATGCAAGATGGTATGCCATATACAGCCAATGTCATGTTGGATTTTTTTGCACACTGATTTTGGCTCGTATATTGTCACACTGTTATCCTGATCAGTGGCTGGTTTGGTTGGTTTTTTTTTTTTTTTTTTTTAGGAGCATTAGCAACTAAGGCCATATTGCTCCGAGGATATGCGGTGGTCATTCCCTGACCTTTCCGCATCCTCCGTATTTGATGGTGACGGGCTCGAACCCCATTCTAATCAAGAAGTGTGTGCTACGCACTGCTGCTCCTTCCCACCTGGCTACAGAGGCGTACTGATCAGTGGCAGTCCCAGAATTTTCTAAAAGTGGGGATTCTCTGTTTCAGAAATCACTGAGCTTTGATTACAGAAGCTCCAGTTTAAAAAAAAAAAATCCACATTACTAAGGATAACTACAATCCTCCTTAGTAATGTGGATTTTTTAGTAATCTGGGACCACTGCTGATCCTGGCCATCATAACTGCAGGCATTTTTAGCTGCTTCCAAGTCCTATGAGTTTTGCAGGTCACTCATGTCAGTCATTGCATTATTAAAAATATTAAATAAAGAATTCAGTTCAACCGGTAAGAACAGTAACTAAGTTTAATAATGTAAGATATTAACAGTATTAAAAATAGCATTTTTAATCACAATAGAGGTGTGCGGCTTCACCCAATCATGGAGTCTGTAGTGTTACAATATGACAAAAGCTGGCACTCCACCGATGAAAAGCCAACTAGCTTTGAAATGGTGCTGTCTGGGTGGTGGTGCCCACTGAGAATAAGTGACAATAGTCTTCTTTATTAGTGAAGCATTACTTATTCGAGGTAGTGCAATACATGGTAACTCGTTGTGAAGGATGAGCACAATATGAGATACAGATGAAATGATGCCTTTCACACTACAATCGTAGTTTTTCTTTAAGAGTTTTCTATGGTGTACACACCCTACACCATCAACAACAACCACCCGGTAAATGCTTTAGCATTCATACACATCCTCGTGCATGCTCTCTATTTTTACTCAACATGACCATGCTCTGCACATTCCATTTGTAATGCTTTATGTTTTATGTATGTATTCTTACAGCTGACAAAGGGATACTTAATCTTGAAAGCTTCTGTTAATTACTTATATTATTAAACTTAGTTACTGCAAATATCTTTCTATACATTAAAATAATTTTCCTCCTAGTGATATTTATTCAGCCAATGGGAGAAGAGAGATGTGGGTTATTTGGTAATACGTAACAACTACAAAAATACGTAACAGAAGCTTGTTTTACTGTGGTAAGACAAACTTCTGTTTAAGGGTGATCACGTGCTATGTTTATCTAACATGACCATGCGGTACCAATTCTTGATTTCCATATGTAACGTATTTATTTAAATAAACTAAATGCAACAAGGCATAATATTTTAAGAGTTTAAGATTCTATATCTATATAATATTGGTGTAGATACACCATAGACAACTCTTAAAGAAAAACTACGATCATAGTGTGAAAGGCACCCACCAATGAAAAGCCAACTAGCTTTGAAACTGTGCTGTCTGGGTGGTGGTGCCCACTGAGAATAAGTGACAATAGTCTTCTCTATTAGTGAAGACTTACTTATTCGAGGTAGTGCAATACATCGTAACTCGTTGTGAAGGATGAGCACAATATGAGATACAGATGAAATGATGCCTTTCACACTATGATCGCAGTTTTTCTTTAAGAGTTGTCTATGGTGTATCTACACCGATATTATATAGATATAGTAATGTATTTATGTATTCATAGCTGAGGAAGAGGCACACACAGAGGTGAAAGCTTCCGTAAGTATTTTATTTTATTTTATCAAAAGAAGCGAGCACAGCAAACAGGGGACGAAGCCCCTCTAGTCTTATATTATTAAACTTAGTTACTGTCGTTACCGGTTTAACTGAATTCTTTATTTATCTATGGAACCCAGTACCACAGGCCTCTTCAATTTTATTAAAAATTTTGGTGCATGCCCTCAGAAATTTGTTTGTTAAAATGGTGGGGATATAAAACGTGATAAAATAAGAATGTTTTTCAAGAAATCGGAGCATGAAAATTTTATAATGTTTGTAACAATTAATGAGCGTCTTAGAAAAACATTTCAATTTGACGTTTCGTGTGACACCGTATGTACAGGGTATAGATGTTTACTCGTTAATTTTATAATAAAAGAAATTAAGAATATTCACATCAAGAAAATTTAAGGCCAATAATTAGGAAAAAAAAAACCATTAGGTTCATCATCAAGTGCAATTTCTAAAAGGAAGCTGGTCAGCAAATGAGATTTTTTCATAAGCAAGATGAAAACTTACCAATGAAATTTATCTTCCTCTTTTTGTCAGTTTTATCAAATTTAACTGTTTGTGGTACTTTGTATTTGTATTTATTTAAAACTTTTGTATTTTATTGAGAATGTGGTTAAACCATGATTAAGATTATCATCATCATATTCAGCGTGCCTGGGTAATAAGCCTATATGCACTAAAATCATCTCTAATAATTAAATAGGAATTTTGCATTGATTTATATACTCAACAATATATAAACCTTAATTTTAAAACGTTTAAACTTTAAAATCTAAAACTTTGTCATCTTATCATGAACATGACTTCATAAAACCTTGTAAAATCAGTAATTATAAAATTTTGACATGCACAGGAAACAAGTTTCCTGGACCTCCAGTTAACATCTCTAGCCGCTAGGAGGCATGCCTTCTACTTCTAGCCTTTCACGAATTATTTTTCTCCTATGTTTAAAAACTTTATTTACATATTTGCAGAATAAAATAAAATTTTCTCTTGAATGAAAGAAGAAAGGCAAATTATCTTCATTAAGTAAAAGCATCCCTCTCTCTAGCTCAGTTCTCAAGTCAACATAGTTGACACAGTTGAGCATGACATGGGCACCCATTTCCATTCCCCACAAGAGCAAAAACTAGAGAGAACCAAACCAAACTGACTCAGCCTGGACATTGAGCAGTGTCCTGTGAGCAAGAAACATGCATTAAGATTGAACTGCAGCCATGGATTAGCCTTAAAGTTGACAGCAGAGACGGAGGGCAGGAATCTATATGTTTCTCTGCCTTTCTCAGAGCCATCTTGTTTGCCGTATATTTATCAGCTCATCACTGATTCTTCTCCTCTCCACTGCCAACTGCTGCCCTGGAACACCATCCTCACCCACCAGGCATGACCGAATGCCCAAAACATCAGTGGTAATGCCTCTCCTCAGAAAATACATAAGCCAAGCAAGAACAACCATTAAATCAGAAGGCATTTTTCTTGCTAAAACTTGAAGTGCATCAGTAGACATATTGTGGCAAGCCCTGGTTATGACCATTAGCATTAGCAGAGGCATTTGATGCAAGAAAGCAAGCTTATGCAGCATCAGCCAAAAAAAAAAAAAAAAAAACCACTTCCACTTCACCCCCCTGTTCGTTCAAAATACCTGTCCAGCTGAGCCTTAAACTTATTTAAGCGATCAACTTCCACGACAAGGGATGGAAGTCCGTTCCACCAACCAACCACCCGCTGGCTAAAGGCAAATTTCCACACGTCTATCCTACATCTGTCTTTCCGCCCTCTCAGGTGATTATTCTGAGCGAGAGGAAGAATCCCGTCAGCATTGAGCATGATCAAACCATTCAAGGCTTTATACACCTCTATCAGATCACCTCGCTGGTGCCTAGTCTCTAGACACTGTAATTTGCAAAACTTAAGCCTTTCTTCGTAAGAGCACCCCTTTGTTCCATTCACTAATCTTGTTGCCCTTCTCTGTACTCGTTCCAGCAGCTCTACATCCTTCTTGAAATGTAGTTTCCAGGCCTGTATACAGTACTCTAGGTGTGGCCTGACCGTTGCCTTATACAAGGGAATAATCACCTCCTTATCCCTGCTAGAAAAATTCCTATATATCATTGACAATACACCATGAGCTACTCTTGCAGCCCGTCTGCACTGCTCAGAGAACTTCATATCTGCCTTCACAACCACCCCCAGGTCCCTTTCATTCTCTACTACTGTCAGTGTAGTACCACAGAGTTGATACATTGCTGGGGTTACTGTTTCCCATATGTAGTACTTTACATTTGTCAATGTTAAACTTCATTTGTCCCCTCTCAGCCCATCTGCTCAACCTTTCCAGATCCTGTTGCAGCAGCAGCATAGCATCAGTAGTGTCCTTGACAACCCTGCCTACCTTTGTATCGTCTGCAAACTTGGACATTAAGCTTGATATACCATCATCAATATCATTTATAAATACAGAAAACAATAATGGACCCAATACTGAACCCTGAGGGACTCCACTAATAACATTAGTTCACGACGAGCAGTGTCCATTGATTACCACTCTCTGTCTTCTCCCCCTCAGCCACCCCTTTATCCACAGCAGCAATTTTCCTCCAATGCCACACTGCTCCAATTTGTGCAGCAGTCTTCCATGTGCAACAGTATCAAAAGCCTTTCTAAGATCCAAGTATATAATATCAAAGTTATTCCCTGCATCCAGTTCCTTTGTGACTGCATCATAGTATCCAATCAAATTTGTCAGGCAAGACTTCCCCTTAACAAAACCATGCTGTATCCGAGCTATAACTGAGGTCTTGTCTAAATGATCCTGCAGTGCTTCTTTAACTAGTGCCTCCATTAATTTTCCTGGAACAGAAGTTAAACTCACAGGTCTATAATTACTTGTGTCAGCCTTTGATCCTCCTTTGTGAATTGGGGTCACATTTGCACATCTCCAATCTGTGGGTACCTCCCCTGAGTCCAAGGAAGCTCTCATAATTATGGCTAAGGGTTTGCTTACTTCCTCTGCTGCCTCCTTTAATATAACTGGATAGATCCCATCCACCCTGGGTGCCTTTCTTGTGTTTATCTTCAACAATTTCTCCTCCACTTTACTCTCAGTTATTACAAGATTCTCTAGCTTACTGCTAGAGTTGAATACACCTCTGGCTTTCCCCTCACTAAATAATTCCTCATGTGTGAATGTTGATGCAAAATATTGATTTAGTTTGTTAGCTACCTGAGCAGGATCATCAGCAGTTGACCCATCGATATCAAGTGGACCAATCTGATTCATCCCCTTTCTTCTAGAGTTTACATAAGTAAAGAACTCTTTGCTGATCAGAAGAGTAAACCTCTGGGTTGACAAAAGATGTTTCTTAATAACCACATTTGACAGCCTCTTATATCAAGCTCTAGTGGCATAAGTGATTATGGGTACAAAAACTCATTCACACAACATGTTCAAGGAATGACCCTTTATTCCCCATTTCACTCTAACCACACGTTGGAGCTTGGAATAAAGTAACTTAACCTTTTGTTTTAAGTATTTAACATGTTCAGTAAAAAACATTCGCTCCTCCAGGCAGAACCCCAGGTACTTGATGCATGTAGAATATCTGAGTGAGATATCCCTGCACCTGACAAGTTGTGGCCTTGTCAAGCTGATCTTCCTTTCAACAACACAATTACCATCTTATCCTTGGATATTTTTAATTTATGATTTGCATCCAAGTCAACAGTTTGGGGAATCCCCAGGAACTGCCAAAATCAAGTCAACAGCGTAGTCGACAGACAAAACATCACCTGTGTCATGCTCCAAGAACTCATCTAATACAATATTCCACATGAAAGGTCTGAAGATCAAGCCCTGGGGACAACCACATTCCACCTTTCCTACCCACCTCCTCCCATTTAGATGAGTGCAAATAACCCACGTAACAATAACCGTACGATCCAAGAAATAGTCCCCAAGGTCCCTATATAAATTTGCAGAACAGAGGGCAGCTCTAGCCCTGCGGAGGACTGTCAAACGTCCCCTAAAGTCAATGAACATACTGAATACATATCTTTGTGGTTCCTCCCGAATTATATCAACCAATTTCTTAATGGCAACCTCTGCAGAGGATGCCCTTTTTAAAACTATATCGCTTGTTAAAATCAAGTCCAGAAGAAACATACGTAGGATAAAATCTTCCTATAATAAGCCGCTCAAAGATTTTTTGTGGTATTAGAAATTCTTTGTGCCTCTAAATGTGTCCAAAATATGACTTACCTGTCCCTTTTCGCTTACTGAATTGTGGCCATCCTCTTTCTCTTCAAATAATTCTCAGCATTCATCTATAGGCTCTTATTTCAAAGGTTGAAATAGTTGACTCCTCCACAGTATCCATGCATTGCATCTGTACAATAAAACAGTCCATAAACACAGAATCTTGATAGTAAGGATCTGGGCAAAACTTTTAATTTGTTACAATTTTTGTTACATAATATTTTTTGATTTTCACAAACAATGCCCTCACAAAAGCAATTCTAAAGAATAATGAAAATCTAAGCACTTCAACCTGCATTGAATGTAATCTGTCTTTAACCAATCAGCAGGAATGAAAAGGGTTGTTCTTCCTCTAATTGCCTGGGGTCATTTAGACACTACACAGCCACATTTGAAAAATCAGCAAAAAATAATTCAAAACTAAATTTTTTTTGATGCCACCTATATTTTCAATTTTTTATAAACAAAATTGTGAAAAATCTGTTTTATATTAAAAACATATTTTTAATTAATATTTAAAATAAAAACTCCATTTAGACCTGTCAGCAAACAAAATTCAAATTAAAAAACTGCATGCTTCAACCACTGCTTGCAATTGGATGCCAGCCTGTCAGTACCAGGAGTACCTGCTGCATGAAATGTGAAGCACGTATGTCAAGAGTTGGATTCCACACAATGCTCTGATGTAATGAAGCTAGAGAGTACAAGTAGTTCTCGACTTTACAAGTAAATTTGTTCCTAGCGCGCTCGTAAAGCAGGAATTTATTTCCCAAAGACACGAGGTTAAAAACAGGGGTTACATTCTCAACAATGAAATTAGTCAGCTAATTAGTTTATGTTTAAACAATGATTGATTTATGAAAAGAAATGAAAATGTAGCCTGTAAAATCAAGCAAATTATAATAATAGAGAAATTATTTACGACTTACAAATGTTAAAGAATGTTTATTCTTCATCATCATTGACTAAATGCACACTCGTTGATCACTCATTATTGGCTCGGCACTCATCGGTTTGTTGCACAAGCAGGCGTCTTCTTCAGAAATGTTTCAAGAGGCATTTGTTTCCATGATAATCTTCTCTTTTAATTATAAATTTCACGATTGCATGCATAAGAATTTTTTAATGGCACACATGAATTGCAACTAACACGATTTGCATGTAGTAACAAGTTTATGAAGCTTAAAAAAAAGGAATGAAGAGAAGATTCTGAAAATTTATTTATGTTTTTTATAAGATTGAAGATTTCAGTGCAGGGGAAACACATTTCATCATAATAACGTAAAAAATCCCACAATTCCAGCTATTGGTATTTTCGCAAATGCAAGAAGATAGAGTTTACTACCATTTATAATTGCTTGCAGTAACAGAAAAGCCCAATAAATCTTTCCAGAAAGGACAAATTGTTTTTATTGTTTTATGGTCGTGACCTCCAGAAATATGCTTTAGAAAAATATCACAAAGGCATTTAAAATTGATACTTATAACGGAACATATGATAATGATGAAAGTGTAGTGCATTTTAATTATTTGAACTGGTAACTAATACAATTTACAAACCATGCTCATGACCTTTTATATGGCCTTAAGGTCACACTCGTGACTTTAAAAATGACATTTTAGAGAGATAAATAGCTTAGTTATACAGCGAAAATTTCAACATTCGTCAAGATCTCGGATTACCAAAAAACAATGTGTTATTGGGTTCACATTACGATATTTTAACGATACGATGTGTCTCTGAAACTGATTAATATTGTAAGGTGGGGTACACTGTATTGTATAGCTACACATGTGATTTGGAATGCGGTATTTATGAATGTTTAACATTCATTTTTGCAATTAATGTTCATATTTTCGATTTTGTTGATACTTGGGGGGAAAAAAACTTGTAAAGTGAGAACTGCCTGTATTACTAAATGAATGAGTGTATGGCAGTAAAGCCAGCTTGGTAATAGCAAGTGACAGATGCCAATCGATACGTGCATATGATTAGGTTTAACTTAATTCATGAATATTTTTGTAATTGTGTGATAACCAACAGAGATTTTTAGAATTTTAACTGGAGAAATCAGAGAAAACATTTTCAAACATCAGCTTTTTGGAGTTTCAGTTTTGTGGAAGGAGGGATGATGAGCATAAATTGCCGGAAAGTTTTCTGGGTTAGAATCAACCCTTCACCCTAACTCAGAGTTAATTTATTAAAACACCACAAATTATACCGTGTTGTTTCATGTGCTTCTGCTACCATTACTTCACTGACTGAATATCTGTCCTTATTATGCTGTCAGCTTCACATGCTCAATGCATGTGTGCAAAGTAGTTGATGTGGTACAGGAAGTACCATGAAATGTCTGAGAATAATCTGCAGTCCTTAAAGAAATTAAAGAAAGATTACACTCAAATACAGGTTGTGGTGCTTAGATTTTCACAGTTCACCATTTCAATTTAACTGCACACCATGCCACTAAAAGAATAACTAAAATGCAATTCTCCTTTTTCATTTCTTGTAAATGAACTACATTTTTCATTATATTCCTGTCTTTAATTTGTTTATTAGTTTTTAGGTGTATTAGAATATATACATAAGCACCTACTATCTTCACTATGTCCATCTACATGTAACAACTCTACTCCCAGTGGACAGATTTTCATGAAATTTTATATTTGGTTCATATAGAATGATTTGTTCACTCATCAAAAATTTCATCAAAATTGGACAAGTAGAAATCTGACAATAATTATTTTTTTCCGAACAATTTGTATGGAAAAAGAAATTATAGATTAAATGTAATTTTAATGTAATATCGTTAGCTCTGGAGAGTCAGTGCACATTTTGTGTTTTGTTATATAAGTCTTGTGAATATGGTGTCACTTGTGAAGGGTACATACATTCAGTGATCACTGAATTGTGACTACCCCCATCCATATTGGGTTATACTGCATAGCTTGCAGTATAAGAAGCTAAACAGCTTTGCTGTGGTTAAGGTGTACAAAGAATGGTGCCAAATAGGTTAAACCACCTCCTACTGACAGAACTGCAAAGGATTACAAAATGTGGATGTTTGTGGTGGGCAAAGGGTGCAGCAGGTGCAGAACGGCATGTCACTGCACGACAGTTGACATCACAATACATCCCAAATGACGACGTGCTGCACATTCAGATGTAAGGGGTTCCACAGCAGATTACTCAAGAGACACCCTCTCCTTACTGCTGATTATCACTGACAGTGAATGCTGCAGTGTCAATAAATGCTGGTTGGACATTGAAGGACTGGAAATGAGTGTGCTGCTTGGATGAGTGCAAATACCTGATTTAACACACAGACAGACAACTTTGTGTGTGTGGCACAAGCAACAGGAATCAATGGACCTATTGTGCATAATGCCCAGTATCCAGGAGTTGGTGGTTGCTTAATAAGGGGCACATTTTGATGGCAAGAACTAGGGGCCCTGGTGGGTATGGACCAGAATTTCACTGGTCTACTAGCAGCTCTTAGGAGACTATGTGCACCCTGTCATGTTGCATTTTTTTCCAAGAGAGAAACAGGATCTTCCAAGATGATAGGGTCCACACTATTCATAAGCAGTTCAAGGAACACAGTGAAGATATCCTCCATCTTGATTGGTTGACAAATTCACTACACCTCAATCCAATCTAACACTTGTGGGATGTTTTGGAATCAGAAGTAAAACACGTAGACATGCAAACATCACCCATTCTGAAACTGTGGAAAGACTTGCAGGCAGGAGCGGATTAAGGTTGGTTGACGCCCCGGGCGCAGAAGAAAATATTGGGCCTCTTAAAAAAGGAGAGAGAGACAGGGAAAATAAAAATATATGTTAACCAATTTTTTAAATAAATAAAAAATATTATGTACTATTAATGTTTTATTTCCAATAAAATTTGAATATAATATATGTATAACATAATTAATAATAGCATAATAATAATCACAAAGTTTTGAACTAATATGTTCAACTAATTTGTTGGGGTTTTGTGTGGGCCTTTCAGAAGTCGGGGCCCAGGGCGCACGCCCAGTGCGCCCGCCGTTAAATCCGCCTCTGCTTGCAGGTAGCACACCCCTAAGGATGTCTTCAGACATCTAGTGGAGTCAATGCCTAGGCCTCGGACACAGCATGGTTTTGTTAAGGGAAAGTCTTGTCTGACCAATTTGATTGGATACTATGATGCAGTCACAAAAGAACTGGATGCAGGGAATAACTTTGATATTATATATTTGGATCTTAGAAAGGCTTTTGATACTGTTGCACATGGAAGACTGCTACACGAATTGGAGCAGTGTGGCATTGGAGGCAAATTGATGCTATGGATAAAGGGATGGTTGAGGGGGAAAAGACAGAGTGGTAATCAATGGACACTGCTCATCGTGGGCTAATGTTATTAGTGGAGTCCCTCAGGGTTCAGTGTTGGGTCCATTGTTGTTTTCTGTATTTATAAATGATATTGATGATGGTATATCAAGCTTAATGTCCAAGTTTGCAGATACAAAGGTTAGCAGGGTTGTTAAGGACACTACTGATGCTATGCTGCTGCTGCAACAGGATCTGGAAAGGTTGAGCAGATGGGCTGAGAGGGGACAAATGAAGTTTAACATTGACAAATGTAAAGTACTACATATGGGAAACAGTAACCCCAGCAATGTATCAACTCTGTGGTACTACACTGACAGTAGTAGAGAATGAAAGGGTCCTGGGGGTAATTGTGCAGTCAGATATGAAGTTTTCTGAGCAGTGCAGACTGGTTGCAAGAGTAGCTTGTCAATGATATACAGGAATTTTTCATGGTGTCTTGTCAATGATATACAGGAATTTTTCTAGCAGGGATAAGGAGGCGATTATTCCCTTGTATAAGGCAATGGTCAGGCCACACCTCGAGTACTGTATACAGGTCTGGAGGCCTCATTTCAAGAAGGATGTAGAGCTGCTGGAATGAGTACAGAGAAGGGCAACAAGATTAGTGAATGGAACAAAGGGTTGCTCTTACGAAGAAAGGCTTAAGTTTTGCAAATTACAGTGTCTGGTGACTAGAACCGGCGAGGTGATCTGATAGAGGTGTATAAAGCCTTGAATGGTTTGAGCATGCTCAATGCCGATGGGATTCTTCCTCTTGCTCAGAGTAATCACCTGACAGGGCATAAATTCAAATTGAGGAAAGACAGATGTAGGATAGATGTGTGGAAATTTGCCTTTAAGCAGCAGGTAGTTGGTTGGTGGAACAGATTTCCATCCCTTTCTGTGGAAGTTGATAGCCTATATAAATTTAAGGCTCAGCTGGACAGGTATTTCGAACGAATGGAGGGGTGAAATGGGAGTGGTTTTTTTTTTTTTTTTTTGGCTGATGCTCCATAAGCTTGCTTTCTTGCATCATATGCCTCTACTAATACTAATGCTAAAATTGCTCAGGTAGCTAACAAACTAAATGAATATTTTGCATCGACATTCACACATGAGGAGTTATTCAGGGAGGGGAATGCCAGGGGAATTAGCAATATTAAACTTACAAACAAGAAATGTTGGCAGCATTTGAAACTTTGCGTCAAGGCCTTCAGTGGGTAGAAAAGCAACGGAAAAAAAAAATTTTTTTTTTAGTGTTTAAACAAATGGGAACATTTTTATGAACGGTGTACAACAAAAAATAACCAAATATTTTACGACATAATTCTTAAAAGTGTACTAATATATTACGCATCATATAAGTAGTCATTTCTTAATATGTATGTATTAATAAATTAATTGTTTTAAAATGTTAGGAAATTTATTTCCACTCATTTCTTGATTTATTTCTCATCTTTTACTGTATATCTGAAATTAGAGTATTTTTTCATTGTTGAAAAGGTCATATTTCTTTCTTTATAACGAAATTTCTGTTTAAAGAAATCAATTTCGTTATATAGAGTTTCGACTGTACAGGAAATTTGTTAGTAGGGATAAGGAGGTGATTATCCCCTTTTATAAGGCAAAATGGTCAGGCAACACCTTGCGTACTGCATACAGTACTCAGTACTTCCAGACCTAAAATGAGGTCTGGAAGCCTCATTTTAGGAAGGATGTAGAGGTGATAGAACGAGTATAGAGAAGGGCAACAAGACTGGTGAGAGGAACAAAGGGGTGCTCTTATGAAGAAAGGCTTAAATTCTGCAAATAGCAGCATCTGGAGACTAGGCACCTGCGAGGTGACCTGATTGAGGTGTATAAAGTCTTGAATGGTTTGAGCAAGTTCAATGCTGATGGCAGATTCCACACCTGAGGGGGCATAAATTCAAATTGAGGAAAGATGGTTGTAGAATAGATGTGCGGAAATTTGCCTGTAGCTAGCGGGTAGTTGATTGCTGGAACAAACTTCCATCTGTCATTGTGGAAGTTGATAGCTTAAAGAAATTCAAGGAAGAAGTGGACAAACTTTTGGGGCAAATGGGAAGTTTTTTTTTTTTTTTTTTTTTGCTGATGCTGTTTAAGCTTGCTTTCTTACATCATATGCCTCTACTAATGCTAAAGTAACACTTCACCAATGGAGAAGCCTATCATTACTTATTCCAGGCAGATAGTCTTCTCCATTGGTGAAGTGGTGCAGATGCCACAACCCAGACTGCAGCATTTGCAAAAGGGTATGGAATAAAAACTCTGTTATCCACATCTCTGTCCTTATTAGACCTAGGAAAGCAGAAAGGTAGAGGTTCATTCGTTATTTGGTTTTTAGGAGCATTAACAACTAAGGCCATATTGCTCCGGGAATATGCGGTGGTCATTCCCTGACCTTTCCGCATCCTCCGTATTTGGTGGTGACGGGCTTGAACCCTGGTCTAATCAAGAAGCGTGTTCTATGCACTGCTGCTCCTTCCCACCTGGCTACGGAAGCACCAACAAAGGTAGAGGAAAGTGATAGTAGGAGAGGAAGAAGAATAAATGCCATCAAAAGAGGAAAGGGGCATTACTCCTCATACTCACTCAACTAGATCATTCATAAATCCCCCCAAATAGGCATCACTTCTCCATTAGGGAAGACTGTTGTTACCTATGTGTGGTAACTCCGGGCAGCATCAAGCTCCTCTAGTTGGCACAGGGCACCGTTTCAAGGCTTTTTGGGTTCTCTTTGGTGAGTGGGCAGGTATCCTGGCGTTGCAAATGTGACAACTCAATTATGACACACTAGCAGGGCTTTCGTGGATTTATTGGATGATTGTTTTCTACATCAGCATGTTCGGGAGGCAACTAGAGGGAGTAATACTCTTGATTTGATTATCAGCAGTGATTCTTCATGCATTAAGAATCTGCAGATAAATGAACCACTAGGTGGCAGTGATCACAGTGTGCTGAAGTGGGATTTACTGAAAGAGGTAACTACCATTAGGGGTAAAGGGAAGGGTTATTGCTTCCGTAAAGGCGACTACGATGGACTGAGACAGTATTTAAATTCTATACAGTGGGACCAACTGATGATGTTACCAACAGCAAATTCAAAATGGGAAGCATTCAAAGAACTTATCTTGGAAGCTACTAGGCTTTACATACCAACTAAGAAATATTGTTCAAGGTTTAGGCTTGTTATTTGTTATTTGGTTTTTAGGAGCATTAGCAACTAAGGCCATATTGCTCCGGGAGATGCGGTGGTCATTTCCTGACCTTTCCGCATCTTCCGTATTTGGTGGTGACGGGCTCGAACCCCGGTCTAATCAAGAAGCGTGTGCTACGCACCGCTGCTCCTTCCCACCTGGCTACGGAGGCGCCCTTCAAGGTTTAGGCCAAAATGGATGTCAGATGAACTAATGAGGCATATGGCAGAGAAGAAAAATGCATGGGATACTTACAAATTAATACATGACACAGAAGCCTATGATAGATACAAGTTGATATGCAACCAAGTTACAAAGGAGGTTAGGCAGGCGAAGGCAGATTACGAGAAATCCTTGGCAAGGGATGCAAAGAAAAACAGCAAAGAGTTCTTTACATATGTAAACTCTAGAAGGAAGGGGATGAATCAGATTGGTCCACTTGATATTGATGGGTCAACTGTTGATGATCCTGCTCAGGTAGCTAACAAACAAAATCAATATTTTGCATCGACATTCACACATGAGGAGTTATTCAGCAAGGGGAATGCCAGAGGTGTATTCAACTCTAGCAGTAAGCTACAGAATCGTGAAATAACTGGGAGTAAAGTGGAGGAGAAACTGTTGAAGATAAACACAAGAAAGGCACCCGGGGTGGATGGGATCTATCCAGTTATATTAAAGGAGGCAGCAAAGGAAGTAAGCAAACCCTTAGCCATAGTTATGAGAGCTTCCTTGGACTCAGGGGAGGTACCCATGGACTGGAAATGTGCAAATGTGACCCCAATTCACAAAGGAGGATCAAAGGCTGAAACAAGTAATTATAGACCTGTGAGCTTAACTTCTGTTCCAGGAAAATTAATGGAGGCACTGGTTAAAGAAGCACTGCAGGATCATTTAGACAAGACTTCAGTTATAGCTCAGACACAGCACGGTTTTGTTAAGGGGAAGTCTTGCCTGACCAACTTGATTGGATACTATGATGCAGTCACAAAAGAGCTGGATGCAGGGAATAACTTTGATATTATATACTTGGATCTTAGAAAGGCTTTTGATACTGTTGCACATGGAAGACTGCTACACAAAATGGAGCAGTGTGACATTGGAGGCAAATTGCTGCTATGGATAAAGGGGTGGTTGAGGGGGAGAAGACAGAGAGTGGTAATCAATGGACACTGCTCATCGTGGACTGATGTTATTAGTGGAGTCCCTCAGGGCTCAGTGTTGGGTCCATTGTTGTTTTCTGTATTTATAAATGATATTGATGATGGTATATCAAGCTTAATGTCCAAGTTTGCAGATGATACAAAGGTTGGCAGGGTTGTCAAGGACACTACTGACACTATGCTGCTGCAACAGGATCTGGAAAGGTTGAGCAGATGGGCTGAGAGGTGGCAAATGAAGTTTAACATTGACAAATGTAAAGTACTACACATGGGAAACAGCAACCCCAGAGCAACGTATCAACTCTGTGGTACTACACTGACAGTGGTAGAGAATGAAAGGGACTTGGGGGTGATTGTGCAGGCAGATATGAAGTTCTCTGAGCAGTGCAGACGGGCTGCAAGAGTAGCTCATGGAGTATTGTCAATGATATACAGGAATTTTTCCAGCAGGGATAAGGAGGTGATTATTCCGTTGTATAAGGCAATGGTCAGGCCACACCTAGAGTACTGTATACAGGTCTGGAGGCCTCATTTCAAGAAGGATGTAGAGCTGCTGGAACGAGTACAGAGAAGGGCAGCAAGATTAGTGAATGGAACAAAGGGGTGCTCTTACGAAGAAAGGCTTAAGTTTTGCAAATTACAGTGTCTGGAGACTAGGCACCAGCGAGGTGATCTGATAGAGGTGTATAAAGCCTTGAATGGTTTAAGCATGCTCAATGCTGATGGGATTCTTCCTCTAGCTCAGAAAAATCACCTGAGAGGGCATAAATTCAAATTGAGGAAAGACAGATGTAGGATAGACGTGCGGAAATTTGCCTTTAGCCAGCGGGTGGTTGGTTGGTGGAACAGACTGCCATCCCTTGTGGTGGAGGTTGATAGCCTAAATAAGTTTAAGGCTCAGCTGGACAGGTATTTTGAACGAACAGAGGGGTGAAGTGGAAGTGGGTTTTTTTTTTTTTTTTTTTGGCTGATGCTGCATAAGTTTGCTTTCTTGCATCAAATGCCTCTACTAATGCTAATGCTAATGAAGTATAACTCCACAATATGAGAGATGCCTGACATTGTGCAGTAATTTAGACTAAGAGCATTCTAAGGCAATACGAGATATAATTAAAACAATGTCATTTACCTACTTTGGGTAGTTTGCTATAACAATATACTCTATTGGTGAAGCGCTACTTATTCGAGGTAGTGCAATATCATGGAAACTCGTTGTGAAGGTCTTCACACAAGATATAATTAAAATGATGCCATTTACCTACTTTGGGTAGTTTGCTCCGTATAAATATGTGATTGCACTAACCCAGTTAGTGCAATCACATATTTATACGGAGCAAACTACCCAAAGATGTCACAAAAATGTCAGGAACAAGAAAGATGAGTTTAATTGCAAAATTGATCATCGGTTTTTCAAAACATGAAATAAAATATAATTCTTTTAGTATATATAGGAATCTGTGTTAATTAAGAAACAAGAAGAGCAGATGTACAATTATAACGAATGTGAAATGCTTCATAGAAAAGACTCTCAAGCATCTTACATTCAAGCCTAAAAACTAAAGACTTTATTACAAGTGTGGAAGCAGTCAAAAACTCTGGGTTGTTGCACAATACACCTCATGCGTCCACCTAGAGTAAGCTTACCATTTCAAGATGCATTACTGTCTTTTATGCATAGTTGTCATCACCTTGACAACTGCTTTAATGGTACTGCCATCCTATCAGAGAGCAGGAAGACACTCATTCCCATATTTGGTAAAGTGGCACCACATAATGAGAAGTGTCATATTTAATTGATCCAAAATATCGAAATAAAAGCTTAAACACATGGAACTCAGAAAAGTTTGAGAACATTAATAACAATAGGCTAATAAAAAAAAAAATATATGATGTCAAATAAATAATAAATAGGATGTCACTGCTTTTTTTTTTTTAAATTAGGCTAAAGACTTCACTTTAAACTACTTGAAAGAGAACTACCGTTTTATTTGTAGTGCTATACTTGTATAATATGTAACATTTACTTATGCGCATTGTAAATGACCATTTACTTATGCGCATTGTAAATGACCATTTACTTATGCGCATTGTAAATGATCATTTACTTATGATCATTAAATTCTGATTCTGAAATAACTAATTATGAGTGATGAATATTACCAAGAAGAACAACACAGTAAAAAAATCAAAAAAATAATTGAAGTTAATAACCTATGAGACACAAGGAAATCTTAATCAGTTAAGCAGAGTTAGTAAGGATTTTGAACTAAAGATTAATATGGCTAAAAGAAAAGTAATGATGAACAAGTATGCTACAGAAAGGGATATAATTATTGAAGGAGCAGTAATCGAAAAGGTGGATTCGTATACTTATCTGGGACAAGTCATTAACTGTAATAATGATAAATGGCTGGAAGTCAAGAGAAGAATAAATTTTGGGTGGATAGCATTCAGGAAATGTAGTCACATACTGAGGAGCAAAATCCCAATTTTTCTGAAATGTAAAACAATGAACCAATGTATACTTCCCACCATGACTTATGGAAGCAAAACTTGGGCACTCACCAAAAGAATGGAAGAGAAGCTGAAAACTACACAGTGAAGAAAGGGACAAATAATATTAGGAATCAGCATATTAGATAAGAGAAACACATGGATTAGGCAGAAAACACAAATAAAGAACATTCTTATCAAAACTAAAGAACTAAAATGGTCTTGGGCAGGACATATAGTTCGAAGACACGATGACAGATGGACCAAGAAAATAACAGAATAGCACCCAAGAGGAGCTAAAAGAAAACATGGAAGACAATGGAGATGGACAGATGAAATTCATGAGTTCATCGGCAGTAAATGGATGGCCACTGTACAAAACAGAAGTAACTGGAAAGCTGCTGGAGAGGCCTTCAACATCCTGCAGTGGATTGAAAGTGGCTGATGATGATGAGATTTAAGACTATCTTGTCCTGTATGTTTAGGTAACAAGCAGAATTCCTGACTAAGATGAACAGTGCAATAATTTTATCACTCGGGAGAATGAACTTCATGCTTTCCATGCGCACTACCCTGAGATAAGCTATATTTAAATAAATGGTATCCACTAAAGTAATCTACTATTTACTTAAAAAAACTAGTCTTGGGGGATGGGGGAGCCTTTTGAAAATCAAATGTCTTAGTATTGCTGAATTACTAATATATCTGTTATTTACATATTGTCTGGTATTTATTGTACCCAGTGAATATTTACACTTTAATGGATATGTATAATAAATGAACATTTTGTTTTTCAATGGACCTTGTGAGCAGTGCTACAGAAGAAAATTGATTGCTCCCCAACCAATGAAGCTGATGGGGTCCCACCTTGAAAGAAAAACAAAAAAAACTGAAAGATGCTATATTTTCAATGATATATTTATGAATCTATTTGGTCCCCCCCCACCAAGAATTGAAGACAGTTTTGTTACATGAATGTTTCAACACTCCTCACATTACTTTTCAACATCTTGTTGAATCCATGCCATGTGCTGGAGTGGTGATGTGGGCCAATGACAGTCCAACAGGCTATTAGCTCATCGCCTAATAAAGAGTGCCCAAATAGTGTATATACCAAATATATATATAATGCTACAGATAGTGTATATACATTATCTGTACATTCTGTAGCAACAAAAAGGTTTCTCAACCTTTTGATTGTGTAGCACACTTTTAAAGCTGCTAAAATTTTGCAGTATACTACACACTATAATCACGACTATACTCATATATTCACAAATGGGAGGTTATTTCTATTGGGTATATTTAATAATACACTTATTATTTGTGTAGTATAGGTGAACGGAACCAATACTAGGAATCAAAACGTGACTTTATGTTTGCTGCCGGAAGGCACAGTGTAAATAAACAAACTTTTTGTTTGAATTCATTTTTATTATAAAACTTGGATTTATTATTTTTTTTATTTGCATTTTCTGCAGCACACTTGAAGCATACTCGTAGCACATTAGTGTGCCACTGCACACAGGTTGAGAAACACTGGTATATACATTATCAAAGCCATTCCTGAATATGTTCATCCATGATTTTAGTACTGAATTTTACATCTACAACAGCATCATATATCCTTCAAAAGCCTTGATGAAGAATAAAGATTATGATATTAATCATAAGCAAATTTTTAATTATGAAAGTAACTGAATAAATTGATATCATGTTTGTGCAGTATGGCTGCTTCACTATTGAGACATACCCTTTTCCAGATTTACTAACAAGATACAAAATTGGCATGGCAACAAATCTCAATAAATATATTGGCAACAGAGCTCTGTCTCTCTTTTTTGTGGAAATCTAGATTTAAGGTAAAACATATAATTTGGAATTTGTGAAATTAACAACTAGCCATAATAGGTTAGAGTCCACTTTTTCAAGCCTTCTTGTCATGACTTAAATAAAGAAAGAGAATCTACAGTGTTACATATACTGCTTCCTCCTCAAAGAAGAAGAAAGACCTTAGATTTTATATATATTTATAATTACACAAGAGAGCCCAAAAAAGCAAGCCATAAAACATGATCAGTCCTGAAGTTTGAATTTTTAGATTGGAATTTTATAAATCAAAAATCATGGGATGCTTGTATTTATGAACAAAACATCTATTTATGAAATTATAGCATGCTGGCCTACCTTTGGTTGTGATGACTGTTTCAATGCATTGTGGAAGACCATCTACTAATTTCTGGTAGAAAGCTAGGTATTGTGCTCTATTTCTTTATTTCACATGTGGGCTGCTCTCAAGACTAATTCATGGCCTGAAAGTAATAAAAAAAAGTTTACATACACAATTTAACCCCAGGGGCTCACATCTGGTGAGTACTGGCTTGGCATACCCAGGGTCCTGAGCTGGATATCATCATTCTTTTCTTTTTCTCTCTTTCTCTCTCTGAGAGAGAAGATATGGTGCAGCAAAAGCCTCAGGCTTCCTTGCACCATATGGATGATAATGATAATGTCGGTTTCGAAACAGTAATGGGGCAATGCCTGTTTGAATATTAAATAATGGCTATGGAGGCAATAGTAAAAAATAATAAAAAAATGAAATAAGAAAAAGCAGACATATACTTAGTAAAATGTTTATTTATATGAGTTACATGTTTACTTATTCTTATTTATTTTTTAATAATGAAAACTCCAAAGCCATTTTTAAAAATTCAAACAGCCATAACTCTTAATTGATTAGAATCAGACATGTTTATATGAATTTTTATTATTTTTTTTTAACTATTTATGAAGACACCACCCTACATCATAGTGGAGACAACATATTCATGTGGCAAGCTTTTTGCAGGTATCCTCCGCATAAAATGAATCCTTCAGATTGGAAATGTGTGGCATTCTCATTGCTCTCAGGACCAACTTCCACTGATCTCCAGGTCAGTCCGTGCATTTGTTTTGCTCATTAAAGGCTTTTGGGCTCTCCATGAAAATTCATATGTAGAAGGCTGTGCAGTGTACAGCCTTCTATATATGAATATATTGCTTTCTATATATTGCACAAACACAGGTTTACCTGTGGCCACTTGCAGCTTCAAACTCAGATTCTATAAAATCTTATGGCGAAATGAGGTAACCGGCTATCTCATAGTATATAGACTCCTATGTGTCATATTTTACACTTACTTATTGATCTTACATTTACTTATTCATTTTACACTTACTAAAATTGATGAAGGTATATCAGGCTTAATGTCCAAGTTTGCAGATGATACAAAGGTTGGCAGGGTTGTTAATGACAGTATGCTACTCAGATGCAGGCAGATATGAAGTTCTCTGAGCAGTGCAGACGGGCTGCAAGAGTAGCTCATGGAGTATTGTCAATGATATACAGGAATTTTTCCAGCAGGGATAAGGAGGTGATTATTCCATTGTATAAGGCAATGGTCAGGCCACACCTAGAGTACTGTATACAGGTCTGGAGGCCTCATTTCAAGAAGGATGTAGAGCTGCTGGAACGAGTACAGAGAAGGGCAACAAGATTAGTGAATGGAACAAAGGGGTGCTCTTACGAAGAAAGGCTTAAGTTTTGCAAATTACAGTGTCTGGAGACTAGGCACCAGCGAGGTGATCTGATAGAGGTGTATAAAGCCTTGAATGGTTTAAGCATGCTCAATGCTGATGGGATTCTTCCTCTAGCTCAGAAAAATCACCTGAGAGGGCATAAATTCAAATTGAGGAAAGACAGATGTAGGATAGACGTGCGGAAATTTGCCTTTAGCCAGCAGGTGGTTGGTTGGTGGAACAGACTTCCATCCCTTGTGGTGGAGGTTGATAGCCTAAATAAGTTTAAGGCTCAGCTGGACAGGTATTTTGAACGAACAGAGGGGTGAAGTGGAAGTGGGTTTTTTTTTTTTTTTTTGGCTGATGCTGCATAAGCTTGCTTTCTTGCATCAAATGCCTCTACTAATGCTAATGCTACTCCAACGGGATCTAGATAAGTTGGGCAAATGGGCTGAGAAGTGGCAACTGAAGTTTAACATTTACAAATGCAAAGTACTGCCTATGGGTAGCAATAACCAAAGAGAAACGTACCAACTGTGTGGTACTTTTTGTTTGTTATTTGGTTTTTAGGAGCATTAGCAACTAAGGCCATATTGCTCCATTGTGTGGTACTACACTCAGGGAAGAGTAAAAGACCTGGGGCAATTGTGCAGTCAAATATGAAGTTCATGAGTGGTGCAGATGGGCTGCCAGGGCAGTCATGGAGTCTTGTCAATGATATATAGGAATTTTACTAGCAGAGTCAGGGAGGTGATTATCCCATTCTACAGGGTATTTCAAAAATACATGCCATAACTTCAGGAACAAATTCCTCATATGTAGACAATAAAAATATTTTATATCAATATAGTTCGAGAAATCATCATTTCCGGAACTATGTTGGTTCCCGAGTTATTAACTGGAATATCTTATCTCCCGCAGGTGATTTCCTTCATCACAAGGTACTGACAGAATCTGGTGGTTTTCCATTCCGACTACGTACTCAAATCAGGAGCAAGCGGATATGCACTTTACGTACGGTTTGGCGGAACGGCAATGCTCTGGAAGCTCGTCGCTTTTACCACGAAAGGTTCCCAGAACAAAGATGTCCAGACAGGAAAATGTTTGAAGGTATCCATCACCGCCTTTGTGAACATGGGACCTTTACACCTTGTGCTGCTGACAGAGGATGACCAAGATCTATGACTCCTGAAGCAGAGGAAATTTTGGATGTTGTGCATGCCACTCCTGGAATCAGCACACTCAGAACAGCAGTGTAACTGGCTGTTCAACGTTCGACTATTTGTGAGAACACCAACTGTATCCTTACCATCTGCAACGGGTACAGGCCTTGTCACCAATTTGGCATTGCCTTTGCGAGTCCATGAGACGTCGATGTGAGGCCTGTATTCAGGCAGGAGGTGGACATTTTGAACAATAAGACGATGTGAACAGTTAAGTGTCATAGACAGACCTTTAAAACTCTGAAACCAAGCATTTCCAGAACTATGTTGATATAAAATATTTTTATTGTCTACATACGAGGAACACTCACTCCTGAAAGTTATGCCATGTATTTCTGAGAAACCCTGTATAAGGCAATGGTCAGGCCACACCTAGAGTACTGTGTACAGGTCTGGAGGCCTCAATTTAGGAAGGATGTAGAGTTGCTAGAATGAGTACAAAGAAGGGCAACAAGATTGGTGTGGGGAACAAAGGGGTGCTCTTACCAAGAAAGGCTTAAGTTCTGCAAATTGCAGTGCCCGGACAGTAGGCACCTGCGAGGTGATCTGATTGAGGTATATAAGGCCTTGAATGGGCTGAGCAAGCTGAATGCTGATGGAATTCTTCCTCTTGTTCAGATTAAGAACCTGAGGGGGCACAGTTTCAAATTGAGGAAAGACAGTTGTAGAATAGATGTGCAGAAATTTGCCTTTAGCCGGTGGGTAGTTGATTGGTGGAACAGACTTCCATCTTTTGTTGTGGAAGTTGATAGCCTAAATAAAATTACGGCTGAACTGGACAGGTATCTGGAATGAACAGAGGGGTGAAATGGGAGAGTTTTTTTTTTTTTTTTTTTTTTTGTTGATGCTGCATAAGTTTGCTTTCTTGCATCATATGCCTCTACTAATGCTAATCTTTTGTTGTGGAAGTTGATAGCCTAAATAAATTTAAGGCTGAGCTGGACAGGCATTTGGAACGAATGGAGGTATGAAATGGGAGGTTGTTTTTTTTTTTTTTTTTTGGGCTGATGCTGCATAAGCTTGCTTTCTTGCATTGCATGTCTCTACTAATGCTGATCTCTTGGGCTCAGTATCGCTCATCTATGGACTTCTATTTCTTTGACACAATGCTACTTCTCTACTTGGAAATGTTTAATTCCTAATCAATAGAAATTTCCCCACATGACATAGAACTATCATTCTCCTCTGAAATTATATTAATTATTTCCATGTGCACACTGTCTGATGTACATATTTGAAATGAACTCCAGGATAACTGCTGATTTCCTTCATAGGCCAAAATATTTACATATTTCATAATTACATAGAATTTCCTAAAATCAGCAAGGTGGTTCATGTCTTTTGGTAGATAGTTTTTTTTTAATTTGTTAATCCAAATTCCTATGAATAACCATAAGCTTAACCATAAGAAAAAATAGAAAAGTGAGGGAAAAAAATGATAAAAAGAATTATGTGGAAAGAATATGTATCTAAAAATTTTGAATATTTTAAATACAAGGCAAATGTACCATAAATTTAAATGCCAATAAAGAAATTTTTTCATTCATTCTTTCTTTATTTTCTCATTATTTTACTTTAATTTACATTACACATATCTATACAATATATATAAATATTATACATAATATATATATTAATAAATAAATATGTAAAAAAATAGGAGGTTATGCTTTTAAGTGTGGAGAGAGAACAGCAAATAGTATAATCAACCAACAGGTTAGATAGATAACATGGAAAGGCAGTCATAAAATAACAATTTGAACCTGCAACATGTAATATACATATTACATATAAATATAAATAAAATATGAGGACTGTTCAATAAAGAATAATCATGAACAACCATTCTTCATGAAGAATAATGAAAGAATTTTACATGAACAACTATACTGCTTGCTATTTCTAGCTGAGTTGTGGAATTTAAGACCAAACCAAGCTGCATCACATAGCAACTGCACAGATGACTCATGAGCGTAATGTGACCTTAGCAGTTGGTCAAGTTTATGCCTGTTCAGTTTTTCCTACGTAATGACAGATGTGACATGCGAGGAACAGTATACTGCTCTCAAATTTTGTTTCTGTCATAGGAAAACATCAGCTGAAACACAGAGAGTTTAGTGTCAAACAACATTAACTTCAAAATCATTTTGTAGTCGATGTTTTTGAAATTAACCAAAAAAATGTCATTTGACATTTTCTTGGTTTTTGGAAATGTACTTACAGCCTAAGCTTACTTGTAAAGTACTAGAGAGAGAGATATAGTTCTATGACATGATATGCAGTGTTATTTGTATAAAATAAAACTAAAGTTATCGCAAAAAGAAAATGCAATTTTGTAGTTAACGTTGTTTGAACAAACCCTTGATATGAAACATTAGTTAAAAGAGGCTCATGGTGAATATATGCTTCTATATAGTATAGCTCACAGATGTTTAGAATGTTTAAGGATGGACATGGTTCAATTACAAAAATCGGCTGTCCTGGAGCTTCAACCACTGCTGTCACCACAGAAACTATAAACACTGTTTCTGTAATTATGAGAGAAGATTATCATATCACAGTAAGGCAACTGGCAGAGATTTTGAGAATATCAGTAGGGAACATGGTATTCTCCATGACCATTTGCATGTCAGACGTGTCTGTGCATGCTAGCTTCCAAGCCTACTCAAACCTGAGCAACAGCAAGTTTGCATGGAGCTACAATGGATGGTTGCCGAATATGGTGAGTTCTGCACAAGGTGATAATGGCAAATGAGGCATGGTTTCATCATTCTGACCCAGCGAGTAAGCAAAAAAAGCTGTTTGGAAGCCTACATCAATGCCAACACTGAAAAAAAAGCAAAAGTTATAGCTTTTGCAGGAAAGGTTATGGTCATCTCTTTCTTTGAAAGGAATGGTTTATCAGCATTTTGTAGTTAATGTTGACTGTTACAGGACCTTACTATAGAAATGTACTGCACACTTTGTGGGATAATATTTGTTTCAAATGACCACAACTGTGCACAGGTGGGTGGATGCTGCATCACGACAATGCAGGACCTCAACATTGCTTATACTGTGAGTACTTAGCCAGCAGCATTAACATCAAATATGTTTCTCATCTACCTTGCACCCTGCAATTTTCCCCTCGAAAGTTAAAGAATGTTCTGCGAGGAAAACGCTCCAGTCATCACAATAAGATGCAATGACATCAGAAGCGATTCTCAAACACACCTCAAAATCAAATGATTCTCAAAAATTGGCTTCCACCACGTTTCTGATGAATAGCAGAAATGTTGGAATAAGTGCTTTTAACAAATGGGGACTACTTTGAAACAGACCATCAAAATATGATTTATAAAGGTATGTTGTGAAAAAAAAAAATTATCATTCTTTATTGAAGGGCCCTTGTGGTTCTGTTCCTGTCAGCAAAAAACACCTTGTTTTTTGCTGACAAATTGTGCATTCTGATGCCTCTTTGATTACCATGGGGGGGGGGGGGGTTGTTATGTGCTGTTATGTTATTCCAGTGCTAACACTAGAGCATCTCAGTGTTAGTACTGGGATTCTCCAGTGCTAATCTAATTAAACTGACTATGCTTATGGAATATGAAACCAGTTATGGAATCCTGTTAACAAGCTAAAATGGAGTCAAAAATTTTTAACGTTGGTTTTTTACATTAACACACAATTTCTGAAGTAAGAAAGTTCTTGTACTTTAGTTATAAATTTTACTTTGAAAAAATTAAAAGTTAGTAGTTACTGGAGTTGCTGAGTAAATTGTATCTGTTCTAAAGGTTTAATTCAACAGATCCTGACAGCAGAAACTACTGTTAGGATGATCTGGGTTCTCAGAAAATCAGAATAAATGAACTTTTGGATTTGAAAAACAAATAGCATAATAGAGCAGAAGTTCCCAAACTTTCTTGGTTCACAGTGCTCTTAGTGTCTCAGTAATTTTTCACGGCACCCCAAAGCCAAAAGAAAATTTAATAGTTCCTTTTATTAAGTAGTTAGGTCCAAACAACTTAATAAGTAATGTTGAAACTGATGTCGAAACTATGAACTACCTTGAGCTAGTGGCTTGCACAGTGTCCGACAGATGTCAAGTATCACTGTTTCACTTGAAAATTTAAAATACACCGCGGTGCCCCTGTGAGTTCGCTGCAACACCGTGGGGTGCCACAGTTTGGGAACCGCTGTAATAGAGAATTAACAGGATCAATCAATAATGGGAATTTATATAATATGGAGCACAGTGTAGTGTAAAAATGACCAAAAAACTATTTGTATTTTGGAAAGTGAGATACACACAATTTTAAATTTCAATCAAATACATACATGATTACAAAAAACTATTGAAATGAATGTTTATTAAATTTTAACTCACTGACATCTGGATGAGGTCATTTTGACCTTTTTTTTTTTTTTTTTTTTCCTGCTCTGAAATCCAGCTGTAAAAATACAATACTTCCAAGAAGTACAGGTTACTCTATTGAAATTTTTGAAAAAAACCTCTTAACAATAGTTAAAATGACTCTATATGACTATGAGTTCTAGTGCAACTAGCAAGAGATTTAATGACAGTCCATCTGGTTTGTTTTTAGTTGGAAGGGGGATCCACCACTCTGTCCTGCTGGTAGGCACAAGTGGGCCACTTTGATTCCCCTCCTCTTTTTAGTTTTTTTTTTTTTTTTGTGCTCTAAAACCACTCTGTATACTTAGCATTAACTAATAATACTTTTCAAATTTTTTCCCCAAACCCCTTTTCTAATAGACTTTCAAGGAATCTCCATTGAATAGAATCAAAATGATCCAATCCCAGGACTTAACAAGTGTTTGAATATTGCCAAGCAGTTAATAACAGTGAAAGGTGGGGCCAGGGAATTAACATTAGAATAGCTTGGCCATGAAATTCTAACAAAGTGTTTGCATTAAGCTTCTTTATGACTATCAGCAGCAAAAAATAATTTTTTAATCTTAATACTCCTATAATTTTTACTTAAAAAATCACTAATATTGTAATAATTTTGGTTTGAGCTGCTGAGTTTTTTTTTATTTATTTATTCCACTTCAACTCCAATTTAACTAATTTTTCTTTATTGTTGATGTGTATTAGTTAGTGGATTTTTTTTTTTTTGGTAGTTGTTGGGGCATCGGCTTCTGTGGCCATAGTGCACCTCCCAAGGTTTTTGCAGTACTTTTGATCCAAGCCCGATTAGTTAGTGGAGAATTAGTACTGACTACAATGCACTACTTGTGATTTTTTATTTTTATTTTATCCAGCTTAAAATATTAATAAAAGTTCACATATTTTTAAAAAATATTAATTAAAATTTAACATTTTAAAAAATTTATGGTTCATATTTATACTTAAATTAATGTTGATATTAATCTCTAAATGATTATGAACTGTTTCTTCATCTGTTTCTCTCTCATGAGAAATATAACAGGAACTACAAAATGCTTTGACTATTTGTAATTAATTATAAAATATCTACAAATATATGATCATTTAAAAATATTTTGCAGGACTTAATGAAAAGGGAAAAATTCCCTAAAAATCACTAAATTACAATATATTATACAAAGGATGTCAGAATGAAATAATAAGGTTTCATTAGATTTATAAGCAAATTATCACTATGCAACAAGTAGTAACATTACAATAGAATCATAGACGAACTTTGACCTTATGTTAAATATAAAATTAATTAACTGCTTGTTATCTGCGAGTGGCGTAAAGAAATTACAAATGTGGTTTACCTTTTAGTATTAGTAGTGGCAAATGATTCAAGAAAGCAAGTTTACAAAGCATCATCTAAACAAACAAAAAAAAAAAAAAAACCCACCACATCATCTGTCCATCCCTTCCAATAATTATCAAGTTCTCCCTTTAATTTATTCAAAAAGCTACCCACTTCTACAACAATAAATGGAAGTTTGTTCCAACAATCAACTACCTGCTGGCTGAAGGCAACCATCCTTCCTCAATTTGAATTTGTCACTTCATGTGTGTAATCGGAGCAAGATTCCATCAGAATCGAGCTTCTCAATCCATTCAAAGCCTTAAATACCTTATTTAGATCACCTCGCAGGTGCCTAGCCTCCAGACGCTGCACTTTGCAGAACTGAAGCTAATTTATTTGAGTGATGGAAAATAATGTTTGCTTTTGGGCACCTAGACTTTTATTATTACAAGACAATTTCCCTCTTAATATGGGCGATCACATTACCTCCTGCACGTCGGAGAGACATTTAACTGTTATTCGCTTTCTCATTCGTTTATATTAGAGGAGAAAGCCACACCAAAAACCTGTTGAATTTTATGCGGCTCCTAAACGTAAAAAGAACTATGGAATCACGGTAAAACATGCAATCCTCACTGACTATATTTATAAATACAGTATTAAAGAAAATCGCCATCATGAAATATATGTTACTTATGTGCTGCCATCTGAAGATTTTGATGCTACTTGGATATACTGTTTCATAAATAATAAATTCCGAAAATAAAACATCACAGTTCATTAACGTGACGGTTTGTTAGATGAATGTTATCGTTGACATTGAATTCAAAGTGTCATCTGTTGATTTTGCTGTGCATTATACATTCGGAATAATGCTGCACTGCTTGCGCGGTTCCGTTGGAGGCTGCGCCATGTAGTAAGAGAGCAAAGTAGAGGTGGAGTCAAGTTAGGCACGTTCGTTTACTACTTTCTGTCAGAGCAAGGAAAACGGCTGTCTTGAGCAGATGTAGGAATATGGCTGGAGCTAAATCTGGTGTACATGTTGTCCAGCTTAAGCCAATCTCGGTCCCTAAGAACCTCCAGGAAGGGAACAAATTTATAAAGTGGGACGATGTAAGTACCCATCATCCAAAGTTTTAGATCTAAGTACAGCCGCATGATTTGAAGTTGAGTTGCGCTTGTGGTTACCGCGGTCAGTCTTCCCGATAGTTTGAGCCGATCCTGTTGCTCGATATTTCCCTCTCGTTTAGTGAAGATGAAAATTCTTTAAGATCAGGCATTCCGATACTCGGGCAGTATTAACAGTTAATCAGTCATTATTTTAAGAAATAGCTTAATGGAAACTTGAAAAACCTGCATTATTTTTAATGATTTTAGAATTACAGTGTAAATCTATGCGGCACATCGCTTATATGAATATTTGGCGTGGGTGTATAAATACAGTATTAGATGTATATACAATTCATTTAGCATACTTGGACTTAAGTATGTTTAGTCAAATTAAATGGATTCAAATTTATTATTGATATATGCATATATATTTTTTTTAATTTTTTTTTTGTTTGTTTTGGATTGACTTGAAATGATTACTGTATAAAAAAAAAAAAAAATATATATATATATATATATATATATATATATACTGTGTAACTTGACAACAACAAACATAGCTGCCATATCTGAATTTCGAAAAAAAAAAAAAAAAAATTAAGAAAATCGGAAGACTGCGAATTAAAAATTCTTATATCTTTTGCTCATGCATAATAATGCAGTGGGTTTTCTATATGGTTATGAATTCCACCCCCCCCTCCTCCAACCCGCCTTACTCCCACTTGGTGAGGATGTCCCAAAGCATAAACAAAAATACGTCTGGGAATTATTTCGTCGAATTTCAACGGTATGTGCTAATTAAGGCATTGCTTATCTCATTCATATAATTCGCAACTGCAAAATTTCCCGAAAATGGTTTTGAAATCCATATTAATATCCATAGCAATCCATAGTTTTTGCGTTCAATGGTAACTGTTTTTGAGAGTAGTAATTAAGGGTTAGTTGATGCAGGTGTTAATTTAATTAAAGGTGATTAAAATTGCATATATGTAGCTACCTGTAAAGAAATTTTAATTGTGTAAAATACGTTCACAGTTATTCATGTTTTAAAATATGCACTTGAAAAAAAAAAAGTTCTTATAAATCGCATTCAAGTAGAACCTCCCCCCCCCCCTCTCTCCTTGCAATTTATATTTATACCCAAATCTGAGTTATATTATGTTCAGTATTTGTGGAAGATTTAAAAAAAAATGTTTACTGGGAAAGTATTCTTTTTGAATCAGACTCATCATTTAATATTTTTTTTTTCTAAAAGTGTACAAAATAGTAAACTCAAGAATGAAAAATCAGTGTTTCATAACTTGCTATCCACAGACCTTGATAGGTCATGATCACCTAACAGGTGGTCAGTACATTGATCAAAGATTAGTAAACATCCTTTTTCATAAAAGGAGCATTTTGTTTGACTAGCATGTTAAATGTTAGAAAAATATGAAAGTTAACTTATAATGAAATGGTACATTCCACTGCATAATGCAAAACTATTCATATGAGTTCAAGGTTACTGCATGTGTTGACTCTCTTTGCCCTTTTTTGGCAATCCATTGCACAGCATTTGCCTTTACAAAATATACAACTTCTCTTGTCTCCAGACCTTCATTAATGCCTTCTGATATTTAATTTTATTTTAAAAGTGGTTTTTATATCCTCATTGTTTCATTTATTTTATTTATTTATTTCTAAGGTGTGCACTGCGCGGTAAATTCCCCAAGAGACATTGAATTCACAAAAATGAATTCAGGAACATTGAATTCACAAAAATGAATTCACAAATATTTTTGCTTTTCTGAGTGGAATGTGTTATCTTCATTTCACTTTTGTTTATTGTTATAACATACAAATTTCCATGGTCAGTATCCACCTGAACACATTTTAAATTCTTCCATAATAATAAATTCATATTACTTAAATTAATTTAATAAAAATTAAAGATGCTTGCATTAATAAAAATTAGGGTTTGTGTAAAATTTGTTTGATTGAAACTAAGTTTGTAGTTTGGAAAAGTTAAGAATCACTGATTTAAGCAAAAGTGGTATAAGTAACCTGTAGCACAGAAGGTGAATTTGTGTTCTGTGTGGCATTAATTTTGTATTTTTAAAAAAGATAAGTAAATTCTGTAGCATGCATTTTTTTTTTTTTTTTTTTTTAAATGTAATAGCCTGAAACGGTTTGCCATTATAGTGTATGTTGCTCACAGCTAATCATTGTTTTGGTTTATATTGCTCATAACTGATTTGGGTTTATATTATTCATCTGTAATCAACATTTTGGTTATGCTGTGGAAGTAAATTTTTTAATCTGTTTTTTTCTCGACACTTTCAGGATCATATTTATGTTTTGTGGTATTCCAGATCAAACATCTATTTCCTTCTCATTTATTTCTTTTATCATATTTTTTGCCTGTAATTTTATATGGAAACTGATAGTTATTTGCTAACTCTTTATGGGGGATAAAAGACTTCATCATATTCCATTAAAACTTTTGTATGGAACTTATTAGCATTAATAGAGGCATTTGATGCACGAAAGCAAGCTTATGCAGCATCAGCCAAAAAAAAATTAAAAAATAACCACTTCCACCCCTCTGTTCGTTCGAAATACCTGTCCAGATGAGCCTTAAACTTATTTAGGCTATCAACTTCCATGGCAAGGGATGGAAGTCTGTTCCACCAACCAACCACCCGCTGGCTAAAGGCAAATTTCCGCACGTCTATCCTACATCTGTCTTTCCTCAATTTGAATTTATGCCCTCTCAGGTGATTATTCTGAGCAAGAGGAAGAATCCCATCAGCATTGAGCAAGCTCAAACCATTCAAGGCTTTATACACCTCTATCAGATCACCTTGCTGGTGCCTAGTCTCCAGACACTGTAATTTGCATAACTTAAGCCTTTCTTCATAAGAGCACCCCTTTGTTCCATTCACTAATCTTGTTGCCCTTCTCTGTACTCGTTCCAGCAGCTCTACATCCTTCTTGAAATGTAGCTTCCAGGCCTGTATACAGTACTCTAGGTGTGGCCTGACCATTGCCTTATACAAGGGAATAATCACCTCCTTATCCCTGCTAGAAAAATTCTTATATATCATTGACAAGCTTTAAAAGTTATAAGCTTTAAACACTCATTACCTATTCATAGAGGCCAATGGTAACTTTTAAACTAGCTCTACAAAATGCTATTTTTTCTTACTATTTAAAGAATTGCATTTTTAGTATGTTGTTTCAGTCTTTGCGTCACTGTTTACGCTCTTAAGTAAAATCATGTACCATAACATTTTTGTTGTTGTGCAAACAGTAGTGCTAAACCATTACTGTCCTGTAAATTAAATATTTTAAATTTTTTATAAAAATTTTGTTCACTCGGACTGATTTATGTAATATTTTTTTGAGCACAATTTATTATTATTAATTTAACTTTATTAATTTTTGTTATAAATTAATTATATTTAACTAATTTCAAACCAAAAATCTGCAATAAAATGCAGGAATATGGCAACATCAATCCACACTCCTAGCTCCTTTTGTGTTAAAAAACAAGAGATATTAATTAATAAATCACCTTAATTAATTAAATTGAATTAGTTGAAATTTATCAATATTTTATTGATTGTTTTTCAGCCATTTTTTTTTTTCCTCTTTCAAGACTGGCAACCATCTTTCACCATCTTTTTGATATATTTATTTCATTTTTATTGATGTCTTTAATATTACAAAAATGTAATTAATAAGATTTATACAGAATAATCAATTGGTGTGGAATATAGGGGGGATGATTAGGGCCTCTTCCTTCTATGGACCAAGTAAAGATATTTATTAAGGATCTGTATTAAGTGTATTTAGGAAGATTCTATTCTGGTTTCCCAGAAATTAGTACATATGTAAGAGTGAATATCATCTGTACTTTTGCTTATTTCAGTACTTTGTGTATTTGTGACATGCAAGTGCAATAGCACTTTCAACAGATACTGCCTCTGGTACAATAATTATTGAATTCTTTTTAGTTCTTGCACTACCCTTGTTACTCAAGCATGAAAAAAAAGTAAATTTATGGATTAGAGGTGCTGGTATATTATTTTTGTCCCCCTTCCAATTGTATTCTTGACAACAAACTATAGTATAATCTATTTATTCTATGTGCAGAGAAGTCTCATTATTTCATTATTTGATTATGGTTTTTGAAAATAAAATTTAATACCATGTATAGCTGCCATGGACTTTGACTGCAATAACCCTGCTAGTTTCAACAAGATTTGTGTGTATAGAATACCATAAATTTTCATAAGTCATTGGTAACCACCTGCTAATAATTGGTCAGTAGTAGTGGTTGGTTTATTTAACTCTTGATTCTAATCAACTGTTCATGAGTCTGTCAGCTTCTGATATAGGGCAAATGAAAATCACAGTCCATAATAGTTTTGGTTAGCATTAATATGTTCCAAAGTGTGACAGTGTATTGACAAAAGATGTTAAAAATGGCCTCCTTCTGTGATAGAGGCTATCAACATTGTCATGAGATATGAATAAATGATGCATTCATACTACCTGGGTAGTAGAAATGATGGAAGGGCCATACCCATGCATAAACAACCTCTTTCAACATTGTCATACAGGTTGATAATTTTAAATGAGAACCTACAAAAATGTGAATAACTCTTAAGTAAAAGAGTGCTAGAGACATGCAATATGCAGTAACTGTATTTATTCTCTAATGCTACTTTATTTAACACAAACAATGCTAAAAATGATCATCATTGCGAATGCAACAAAGCAGGTTTGAAAACACTGCCTGCAGTAGGTTGGGATTTTGCATTCACAGTCTCCTTGAACATTTTCACAATCATCCACATCACAGGTTTTAATAGTACCTTACAACATTGAAATTACCCACAAAAATCATGATGAGTAGTTTTAAATGAAATATGCTCCTCTATACTGAACTGCCCAGCACTGTACATGTGCATTTGTAGTTTTACAGGTTGTTGATGGATGGCAACACCATGAAAAGAATAAAGAATATTAGTTATCAGTTTCATATCTCTAGCACCCCTCAAAGTTATTCACATTTTCATAGGTTCTCATTTAAAATGATTAGTTTTTTAAATTATACTTTTAATAATAATGAGAGTTATCCCCAGTCCATTTAAAATACCTACTAGTCTTCCCAGACCTGGATAAATGGACTTTATCTACCATAGCAGTGACCTCTTAACATAATGAATTACTACCTCAGGTGCACCCTGCTACAGAACTTAAAAGAGTGTCCCATAACTCTGATTGATGGTACTATAAAAGTAATGTACTCTTTTTTTTTTTTTTTTTTTGACTTCATCTATTTATTTGTAATACTGTTTACCTTCATTCATTAATGAAATTAATTTTTTATTATAAGTTCTTGGAAATGTTCTGTGGCTGTTGTCTTAATGAAGAAAAACAGGTCAAATTTATGATAACTTGTACCCCAAGTTTTTTCTGAGTGTAATTTTGCCTGAACAAAAAGTTTATTTAACAGCCCCTTATTCTGCTGCTTTGGATATTATCATATCCACTTCAGTGAAATTTGGCTAGATCATTAGTAAAACTGCATCCAAGACTTGCCACTCTGAATAAACTCAACAAATCATTGAAAGGATTGTTATTTCCTTGCTGTGTCTGGTTCTTTAAGTTCATGCGTATTACTTGACGCAAACAAAATTGTTCAAACCAGTTTTCTGAATGATTTAACAATTTTCTGGTGATTGCAACAAACAATATTTTATTATTAAGCACTGATGTTAAACAGACTGATTCTTGTCATAAATCCTCCCTCTCATAAAAATGACCAGTGAGATGGCATATTATTGACTTATTCTGAACTAGACAATTTGGAAATATCTGACTATGTATTCAGATATTTTGCATAAGAATGATATGTAAATGATTCATCAAGTTCATTTATCGGACTGAACAGAACATCTGGTCTCCTTTCTACCCTTACCAGACTTGAGTAATGGACATGATGTGCCATAACATAGAATTTGTGGGATAATGAAATACTGCGTGAGGTGTAGCTTGCTGCACCCCAGATAGTATTTCAGCTGTGAGAACTTTCAAATTATCCGATAACTGGATGGTAACAGCCAAGTATTTTAGTCTCTTTTGACTTCATCCATTCATTTTGGTTGAATTGTGACTTCATTTTGGCTGAAATGTGCAGAATTCACTGACCAAGGAAAGAAGGCCAAGGTTTCAAATAATTGTGAAACCAAGCCAATATATGTCTGACCCAGTGCATTTATACACTGAAGAATATTTTCCAGTATTGACACATCTAGTTGGTCTGTAGATATTGGGATTCCCAACAAAACATCTTTGGAGATTGTAACACTACTGCCATTAGCCTGTAGTGTAAAGGATAGTGCAGTTCATTGGACTAGCCATCCCTCTGCCAAATGTTGCTTCTTCATTTATATTTCTAGCATAATGGGACTTGCTGTTTCATATGATATTGGCAGCACTAGGATGTGAGAAGGGATGCCCAAGTTATAATGGTGTAAGTTCATATGGTTAGTTTTAAGGGGATAGGGTGCAAGGTTCTAAATATTTGATTCAGGTGGGGGTATTAGTAGGGGGAAATTAGGCTAGATAGCAAGTTTATAAAGTATCAGCAAAAAAAAAAAAAAAAAACCCTTCCCACATCACCTAGTCATTCCGTCCAATAGTTTATCTAATTCTTGAAATTGTTCAACCTACCCGCTTCCCCAGCACCAGATGTGTAGAATATGGGTGGTTAATTTTTGGAAGTTTATGTTAAAAAAATTAACCACCCATTGGCTGAAGACAAACTTCTGCACATCTATCCTGCAACCATCCTTCCTCAATTTGAATTTATGTTCTCTCATGTGTGTAGGCTGAGAAAGAAGAAGAATAGAATCAGCATTGAGTTTGGTCAATCAGTTCAAAGCCTTAAACACCTCAGTCAGATCACTTTGCAGGTGTCTAGTCTCCAGATACTGCAATTTTCAGTACTGAAGCCTATTGGTAAGAACAGCCCTTTTGTTCCCCCTTGCCCTTCTCTGTACTTGTTCCAGCAGATAATGGTGTAAGTCCACATCCTTCCTAAATTGAGGCCTCCAGGCCTGTATGCAGTATTTGAGGTTTGGCTTAATTATCCCATATTACAAGGCAATGGCCTTGTACAATAGGATAATTAGCTCATTTTCCCTGCTAGCAAAATTTGTATATATCATTGACAAAATTCCATGAACTGTCCTGGTAGCCTGACTGCACTGCTCAGAGAACTTCATAGCTGACTACACAATTACCCTAGGTCTTTTTCAATTTTCACTATCTTGAGTGTAGTACCACACAGTAGGTTCATTAATCTGAAATTACTGCTATCCATAATCGGTACCTTGAATTTGTCAGGTTAAACTTGAAATGCCATTTCTTAGCCCATCTGCCTAATTTTTACAGATCTTTTTTGCAGTAGCTTACCTTGATTACTGTCATTAACCACCCTGCCAACCTTTGTATCATCTTCAAACTGAGACATTAAGACTGAAATACCTTCATCAATTCATTAATAAATAAAGAAAATAATGGGCCCAACACTGAACTCTAAGGGCTCTACTAATAATATTAATCTGCAAAGAGCAGTGTCCATTGATCACCACTCCATCTTCTACCACTCAACCATCACTTTATCCATATTGCTGCAAGTGTCAGCTCTTGTGCTCCAACCAGTGGAGGAGCCAACTATTGTACTGCTGGAAATGGGAACAAGCATTGTCATTGTAATGAACTTAAAATTCTTCCACTGACATCCTCTTGTTGGCCTGACCCACGAACTCTACCTTTCTCTCACACCTTGAAGCGACTTTCTATATTTTTATCTGCATTGTTTCATTATTGCATGTTTTTCTGTTGGATTGTTACTTTTTGTAAGACTGAGGAAGCCTGAGGCTTATGCTGCACCAGCCAAAAAAAAAAAAAAAATTTCCCGAGTTACCTTGAGAGAGAGAGAGAGAGAGAGAGAGAGAGAGAGAGAGAGAGAGAGAGAGAAAAGTAGAAAGGAATCGCCAAGAAAGAGAAGCATGATGATATCCAGCTCAGGACCTTGGGTGTGCCAAGCCCATACTCACCAGATGTGAGCCGCTGGGGTTCAAACAACAGTTGGGCAGAACAGTCCACTGTACATGCTGTGTTCATAACTCTGAACTCTACCAGAGCTGAGTGGTCAAGGGCAAGAGGGCAGCAGCATATGCTCTTGACTGGACCTTGGTTCAAGCCAGTGATTCCTAAATAAGATTAATGATTGTATTCATGATTTATTATAAACTTCTCTGATCTGGTGGTCATGCCAGAGTATAAACAAACCATTCTCATTTGTGTATCTTTTTAAGTCCATTAAAGCATGGTGCATAAGATTGTTGGCACTTCACACCCTACGGTGCTAGCAGAGTTGGCTGTCACTGATTACTGCACCCAATGGACATGTTAGTTTTCTGTAGTACTGGCACATTATTTCAGTTGGTACTAGTGTTCATATCATAATGATGGATGAGTGTATAACTATGGATTAATTGTTTTACAAGTTTATTGGATTACATGATATCTTTTATTTAGACTATACAAACACTGTGCAGTTAGTTAATGCAGAAGTTTAATTGCAGCAGTAAAATACTACCCAAAATTAGCCTTAGTTCAGATCACAGATTTATATCTAAACACAGCAAAAAGAAAAATTTATTAGAGTAACTCATCAAAAATAATATTAGCATTAGTAGTGGTATATGTTGCAGGAAAGCTAGCTTATACAGCATCAGCCAAAAAAAAATAACCACTTCCCATTTCACCTATCTATTCCCTCCAAAATTTTTAGTTCTTCCTTGAATTTATTTAAGCTATCAACTTTCACAACAACAGATGGAAGTTTGTTACAACAATCAACCACAAACTGGCTAAAGGTAAATTTCTGTACATATCTTTTTGCTGCACTCCTTTTCCACTCACCACTTCATTGCTCTTCTCTTTACTAGTTCCGGTAGCTCTACATCCTCCCTAAAATGAGGCATCGAGACCTGTATGCAGTACTCAGGGTGAAGCCTGACCATTACCTTATAAGGAATAATCACCTCCTTATTCCTGCTAGCAAAATTCCCGTATATCATTGACAAAACCCCATGAGCTGTCCTGGCAGCCTGTCTGCACTACTCAGAGAACTTCATATCTGACTGCACAATTATCCCAGGTCTTTTTTCATTCTCCACTAGCCTGAGTGTAGTACCACACAGTATGTTACTCTATGGTTACTACTATCCATATACAGTACTTTGCATTTGTCAATGTTAAACTTCAGTTGCCACTTCTCAGCCCGTCAAACTTTTCTAGCTCCTTCTGCAATAGCATACTGTCATTAGCAACACTGCCAACCTTTGCATCATCTGCAAACTTTGACATTAAGCCTGAAATATCTTCATCAACATCACTGATAAATATAAAAAACAACAATGGGCTCAACACTGAACCCTGGGAACTCTACTAATAACATTAGTCCACAAAGAGCAGTGTCCATTGATTACCACTTGCTGTCTTCTTCCACTCAACCATCCCTTTATCCAAAGCAGCAACTTGCCCTTAATGCCACACTGCTCCAGTTTGTACAGCAGTCTTTTATGTGCAATAGTATGAAAGCCTTTCCTGAAATCCGAGTGTATGGTACCAAAATTATTTTTTGTATCTAGTTACTTTCCAGTATAATGGGCCCAACACTGAACATTGAATTGTATCCAATCAAATTGGTCAGACAAGATTTCCCCTTAACAAACCCATGCTCTGGGTGAACTATAACTGCAGTCTTGTCTAGATGATCCTGCATTACTTTAACCAGTGACTCCATTATTTTCTCTGGAACAGAAGTTAAACTAACAGGTCTGAAAAATTACTCATCACCCATCAATCCCCCTGTGTGAATTGGGGATACATTTTCACATCTCGTCCATTGGGACCTCCTCTGAATCCAAGGATGTTCTCATAATTATGAATAAGGGTTTGCTTATTTCCTTTACTGCTTCCCTTAATATAATTAGATAGATTTCATCCACCCCATGTGCCTATCTTATGTTTTAACTTCAACAATTTCTCTTCCACTTTCCTCTCAGTTATTACAAAATAATTTAGCTTGTTAGAGTTTGATAAACTTCTGGCTTCCAGTTCCCTACAGAATTCCTCATGTGTGAATATAGATGCAAAATACTCATTCAGTTTGTCAGCTACTTGAGGAGAATCATCAACAGTTGAACCATCAACTTGAAGAAGACCAATCTGATTCATCTCCTCCTCCTTCTAGAAAGAGGTCTTTCTGTTTTTCTTTGCATCCTTTGCCAAAGAAAAACAGAAAATACTTCTTTACTTGTGTAAACATCATCAGTTGGTCCCTTTGTATAGAATTTAAAAACAGTGGCTGAGACCACTATAGTCATCTTTACTAAAGCAAAAACCTTTCCCTTTACTCCTGATGGTGGTTACATCTTTAGGTAAATTCCACATCAATACCCTGTGTTCACTGCCATCTAGTGGTTCCTTTATCTGCAGATTCTTAATGCATGAGTAATCATTGCTGAAAATCAGATAAAGATTATTACTCCCTCTGGTTGCCTCGAATGTGCTGCTAGAAAATAGTCATTTAATAAATCCACAAGTGTTGTTAGTGTGTGAGTGACCAACCCACAGGTTCCTGTCAATATCTGAAAAGTTAAAATCCTCTCTTATAAGACATTCTGATTTACTGGCCCATTCCTGCACAGTTTTTTTCTCTGTACAGTCGTTTGTTATACACATCAGAGTCATTAGGCCTATAACACACACCTACTCTCATTTTTGCTTTCCCAGTGCTTATGTACTGGGAAAGCTGACTCAACATTGCACTGGCCAAACTGACTCAACATTGCACTGGCCAAACTGACTCAACATTGCACTGGCCACATGTGTCAACTGGATGCACTGCCTTAGATTTTATGTTCCTTAACTAACAGCATAACCCCGCTTCCCTTTCTATCCTGTCTGTCCACGTTGCGCTCCCAAATTCAAATTCTGTTATCCCAACAATATCTGCATTTGATGTCTCTTGACCAGCACTTCACATTCATCGAATTTATGTACTATACTCCTAGCATTGGTGTACATGCAAGTATACATGCACCTGTTCTTTCTCTTCGTTACCGTAACCTAGTCCATGTATTTACTTGTTTTATGATGAGGCCCAGCAGTTCTTAAAATCCCCAGCAACTTCCTTTTCAGGCTGGTGCTCGTTCCAATAGAAGCAATGCAAGAATCACTTTCATCTCTGCCTGTTGTCTTAGTTAAGCTATTAGTCTGTGTATCCTCCCCAACCTAGCAGTTTTATGATCACCTAACACTGCCTCGATAACAGCAACAAATATCCTTGCATCCTTTCTATTTAAGGGTATCCAATCCCTGTAAAAGCAGCCTCTCCTGTTAATAAGTACAGACCATACTGAAAAAATTCTACCCCACAAACCTTGCACAATCTCTCAAGGGCCGAATTGATTGACAAGGCTTTCATCATATACTACCTCTTATTGTGTCTGTCAGAAGTGAAGACACTTTCAAATTTAACTCTTACTTGTGACTTTTTCAACATTGACCTTTACTTGTTAAGTAAGTATGCAGATCTCCTACTCTTAATGTTATTAGTGTCAACATGCACCTGTTGTACCCTTAAAAGATATCTGCTCTCCAACGTCATCTACTCCCCCCCCCGACCCTATTCCACTTATCCTTTTTGCACAAGTGCAAGCTATGGCCTTGATGTGGGCAGCTGAGAGTTTGATGGGCCCCAAAATTTAAATCATTCAAGGGATCCACCCTGTTCTTCAAGCTCTCATAAAGGCCCATTAAAAGTTGGCACCAAATATCCTGGCACCCTTTACATCGAGCACACAAAAAGAACCCCCCCCCCGGCAATATCATGTCCCGTTTGCAGTAATCTGCAAGCAGTACATTTCATAAGGCTGTGATTCAGAGGACAATCCCCCCTCAGTTCTCCCACAAGCCACGTCACTCCCAGTACTTTGAGTCTTTTGCATTGCTTCTCTGGTCTGAGGCATGATTTCTTTTCAGATTCAATAAAAATACTACACTAAACTTATATCCTAATGCAGCAATAACACTATGTGCCGGTTATGCTACGGACTTTACATTATTGGATATATATATATTCCTATAAGCAGTTATAATAGATAATACATTTATCTATTAATCGCCAACCTATTTGCGATACTATATCTGTGCAAAATCACTGATACTAAAAGCTCTACGAATATTGCCATGCATTATGGACCACGTGATAAAGTTAAGTTTAAGACATGTATGTAGTGCTATACATTATAGTTTATAAGCCTCTTCTAATACTGATTACACACCTTCAAGTATCTGCTATATCGGTACTAAATGGCAGCAAAATTCGAAAGTTCCCATCGATACAACACAATACCGGCAGAAGTCGACTGTGGTTTTATTACAAGGGCCAAATAAAGAACAAATGCGCCAAATTAATTAGGGAATTACAAATAAATACTGCAATACTAATTTTGATTAGTGTTTACAATCTGGTACCCGTTCTGATTGATCACTGCGAGTAGCAGTGATCGACATGCCTAGTCCGCTATATCCCTCCACTTACCGCTGTTTAAAATCAGCAAACAAGTTCCCTGTTTTAAAACAATTGCGAGGGGGGATAAACACCCTGACTAAGCATAGCGGGCTAGTTAATCACTGCTACTCGCAACGGTCAATCGGAAAGGGTACCCGATTGTTAAAAAGACTACAACCCTAATTTTAAATCAAAAGTTAGAGAAGAAACAATAATTTCAAATCAATAAATAAAGTTCCACTTTGGCTCCCTAAAAAAAACGTCTAGTCAGTGGCCTCCTAATATATCTTGTAATGTTTTGAGATGGCAGTTTTATCTATAGAGGGAGTAAAGGAAATATTAAACTTTAAGAGGGTGTTGCAACTTATGTGGATGTTACCACATGTACACACAGCAAACCTAAACATATAATATAAGTAAAACGATAAAAATTGTAAAATTGTTGAAAGCACGACACTGTTTTAATAATCTTTTGTTTTTGCTGCATTATCCATACAGGTCACATGCACTTTGATAATTTACCCCGGGGGCTCACATCTGGTGAGTATGGGCTGGCACACCCAGGGTCCTGAGCTGGATATCATAATTCTTCTCTCTTTTGGTGATTCCCTCCTACTTTTCTCTCTCATATTCAATTTTTTTTTGGCTGGTGCAGCATAAGCCTTGGCTTCCTTACACTATATAGCTCATAATAATTGTTCTTAATAGGCAAAATATTCCACAATGCAAAATATACTCTGAAGGAAAGATAGAATAATAATATCAATGAAAGGAGTATGAAATAAATAGCAAACAAAATGAACTGGAACTGTAGTTAATGTAGTTCAAAGCAACAGTGAAACAAACCTGCTTGTGGAATTCCCTGAATGATGAAATAGTTATTTGCCTACCAATAATCAAGAGCAGTGCTTATTTCTAGCATGCATTTTTAAGAGTAATTTTTAAAAATCTATCAAGAGAAGCTGATGACTGTTCATTAAAAGAAAAAGTTTTAAATTACAAGGCTTAAAAGTAGAAAGAACTAATTTATGTACAAAATTTTAATTAAATCTTAAGGATTCCACATATTGTATTTAATGATATTGCATTTCAAGGATTTCTTCCTATCACACTTAAAGGAATTATTATAACTGATCTTGTTGGAACAGAACAGTGAACTTTGTATAAATTACAAAGGCTTATATATTGTAATTAATTTCCTTATCCTCTGTATTCAGATCAGTCTCTTCAAGTTTTTTTTTTTTTTATATTTCATAGTTTAACCTTCAGAGTTTGGAATCTTAAAATTAAATATTTAAATGATTTTGCATTGTTAGTATCACAAAAAGATGAACGTTATGTTATATTATACACATTTTTTATTAAAAGTAACTGTACACCTGCATGTTTCAGTGAATCTTTTATTAATACATTATTTAATAATCTATTGTCCCATGTTTGTCCTTAATTTCACACTGTAGCCTCATCAGTAAGACTCTCAACCAATTTTTGATAACAGGAAGCAGAAACTCTGCATACCTATGAGGTGCCTTGTGCAGTTTTATTGGGAACCCCCACAGAAAAAAAATAATAAATAATTATAGATAGTTATTTTAATATATTTCATAATGATCAACGAGCACATAACAAAATACGTTTTGGAATAAAATAACTAGAACTATGTTATAACACTTGACAAGAAATATCTTTTACCAGAATGTTTATTATCCTTCTAATTTACAGCATCAAAACAAATTTTAGATAATAATGTAATTAGATAGTAACATTTTAATAATCTTTATGAAGTACAAAAAAAAAAAGAAAAATCAAGAATAATCATTCCCATTTTTAATTATTAATATTTTATTTAATTTTTTAAACCATTAAACTTTGCATGCCATCTCCTCAGTTGGGTGCCTTTGTGCAATGCGCACCTGTGTGCAGCAGCACTGAGAGGAAGACAGAGTATTTCAGTCCATTCCTCTTTCAACACAGCGGTCAATTCAGTTACTAATTGTGAGCATGCCGGCCTGCCCTGAAGCTTACAGTATTCTGTTTTATCCTGATATTCAGTGTGATTAAAGTCAGAGCTCTGGGCAGGCCAGTGAAACTTTTGCATGCCCATGTCTTCAACCAGAGTTGTTTTAGGTTGTGTCAGAAATGGAAAAGGGCCCTCCCATATTGTTGCCACAGTGTAGGAAGAGAGAGAATTGTCCAGATTGTCAATGTTATAGGGACCGTTTGGGTGGTGTAATGTTACGTTTGTTTCAGCTCTTTCGTAAAATACAAGGCTTTGCATCTTATGTATCCTTGTACTGATATCAATTCCTGTGGACTCCTTGTTCATGATAGTCAATTAGCACTGACAGGATCAATGTACCACTCTGCTCCGTTTCCTCTAGTTGCTTCAATTTTTGTGGTCTACCCAAATGTTTCCTGGCTGTTATAGCATCACAATGTAATCACCATTTGGTGATTATGTCAGCATTGTTGATCTCTAGTGTTGAAGTTTTGCTCCAGTGGCATGAACATATTGATTGTTATTATGGCATCCCATAATGACTCCCCATTGGAGGTTGCCTATCTCAATCTATGTATTATATTTCATTGATCTACCAGCTTCTAATATGAATGCAGTTGCTTTTATGCCTATTGTTGAAATGTGGATGGTGGGTAAGATTCATTTTTCACAATTCTCATAGGTATTGGATATTTTTGGCAATATAGTGTATACTGTGTGTTCCTGAGTAATGTGCATAACTAGTAGAAGCAATATTATCAAATGTGGCACTGATATCAGTTGCTGTAGTACATTTACAGTAGGGTTATCAGATGTCACTGGTTTCCAGAGACAGCCCCTGACTTGACTACCTATCCCCAAATGTCCTAGATTTTTAGAATGTGTCCTTAAAAAGCTGACTCACTAGAGCTGCAAATCATTATATGCTTGAGACTACTGTCTTTCCATCTCAATATTCTGTACATTACATAATGAGCTCTCTTGAATGGTCAACAATGATACATCCTTTACTACTGTTATGGTTGCATTGCTGTGAACAGGGCTGGATTTACACATAAGCTAAACAAGCTGCTACAGCTTAGGGCCTCATGTTACATGGGGGACCTTGCTCCACCTTAAAAATTCTTTTTTAATATTGTCACAGTGAACCAGTGAAAGGCCTTATATGTGTTAGGGCCACAACAAGTGTAAATCCAGCTCTGGCTGTGAATGATGTAAGTAGTGTATGGCAAATGTAGTTGAGGCCACATTTGCCATACCCTACTTACATCATTTTATACTCAATGCATCATTTATTACATCATACTCAATGGCAAATGTGACCTCAACCACATTTGCCATTGAGTTAAGGAAAAGACTCATAACTAAATTTATGCTTTATTTTAAAAATATGACTTGGAATTTTATAATCTAAATCAATTATTTTTAAAGTCTAGTTTTTATATAAAAGCTACAGGAATTTGGATAATAATTTAATTATAAAATAACTAATGCTGTTTGGCCTTATTGAAATTATGTGGAATCAGAATTATTTCCTGCCACAGGATTTAAACAGCTTAGTTAATGCAATGGTCTTAATGCTCACTATAGAACAAACTTTGTGGTGCAATAATAGGGTAACTTATTACCTTTTCTATGAGTTGCCCTAGTATTGCACTGCTTTCAAATGCATTTGTTTGAAACTAGTGGGTAGTGCAACTGGCAGATAAACCTTTTGCTACAGATGACATTACATTGCATTGCATAGCTGCTAACACATTCCAGATTTATAATGAAAAATTTATTGTTTTTACTCAGTTTTATCCCTTTTCTATCATACCATCATAATAACTTGGTTAAAAGAGTTTGTCTTTTTGCAAAAACAATTTTTCCTCTATCTTTTCTTTTTTTTTTTTTTTAAGTGGAATTTTTTAAATTTTGGAATTTATTTCTGTTTATTTTCATTAACAAATTAGCCTTCAAGTGTACTAGTCTCCATTGCAAATTATAAATGTGGGGTGATAACTTTGTTTTCTATAATATGGACTCATTTTGTCATTCTTGTGTGCTGCAATGCTAATTAACAGCATCTTTTGGTAAGATGCCAAAGAAATAATGTAAAATTTCAGAAGACATACATCATAAGATTTTCAATCTATTGTAAAATCTGAAAAAGGCGACATGTTTGCATTGTTTAAAGTATTTTCAATTTTAAGCAGTAAGAAATGCAATGTAATCAGAAAAATAAGCATAAGGACAGCAGGTAATGTATAGAAAGAAATGAAAAAATAGATGTGGCATTTCATAATGATAACTTCATATTTGCCAAATATTTATTTCCAACTTTTATCATAGAATGTAATCTTCCTCGAGTTGTGCTGATCATGCAGGTGCATTGTTCAGAAATACATTTTGCAATAGTGAAATAGCAAAAAATATGGTTTTGGAAGAACAAACATACCAGGCATTGTTAGTGAAATTGCACAAATAGGAAAATAAGAGGTTGTGATGGCTCTGAAAAAATGGACCATTTTTAGTTGCTATAGACTGCAGTAATCAAAGTGATTCCAGGTATTGACTCGGCACATCATGGCCTAAGATGCTAATGTGCTATAAAAGGTGAAATCATTGATCCCAAGCTACATCCTGCTGTGATGACTTTTCATAATAATAATAATGTGAAAAAAAAAAAAAAATTGAAAACAGCTTGCTCTCAGTGTCAGTATTGGAATGCCTCTATGGGGGTACAGCATTAGATATATTCTTCTGAACAAACTGAAAGCATGTGGGATTCTATTAAAAACAGTCTAGCACCTGTTGTTAACAATGCACCTGTTATGCTGTAGCCAAGTGGTCAGGAGCGAGAGTGCACAGCACGCGTTCCTTGAGTGGACCGGGGTTTGATCCCGTGATTACTAAATACGATAACTATTTGTATTGACGATTTATTGTAAACTCTACTGACTTGGTTGTCGTGCTGGAGTATAAACAGAAAAAAAAAATTAAAAATTGGAGTAAAATTTTCACAGATATTAAAAGAGGAGATTGAGCACTTGGTGATAATAGGTTGTCCTTGCCATTTTATTAATTTGTGTGCTATAAAGGAGGATGCATGCCTTCCTGTGAAAGTGGATGAATATTTGGTGGAGATTTATTCCTATCTAGAAAGAAGCACTGAAAGGACAGAGTTACAAATAATTTAAGCTGAAGCATGCTATCGAAGTAAAAAAAGATTTTCAGCATTCACACACATGTTGGCTATCTTTAGTTAAATGTTTAGAATGGTAAATGGGAATAGTGGTAACCTCTGACAAGTCTGTTTAAAGAAGAGTTTAAAAATGGTGAGAACATCCATGTGAACGTTTTTTAAAGTTACCAAAAGTAATTACTAGTGAATGGTGCTGACTCATGTCCAAATCCAGTTCATGGTCCAAAAGAAACTTTAAAAGAAGACAAATTAATGAACTCCCCAAGAAAAAGAACTTCTGAATTTCAGACTTCTGTTAAAAATGTAATCCTAAACAGGCCAAGCAAACTGATAACTTTGTTACGTTATTCTCACTTTGCCAGAAAGTCTGTTCATGTTCCTCTCTTCTGGCTTGAATAAAGCAATTTGCTTGTTTTTTGTTAAATGTCATACCAACATTTGAAAATCCAAACATTGCTCTTTAATCCAGATTGCCTCACATCCATGTGCTGAGGTCATTACTCTTAAATATGTTGAAGAATGTTATGTGCAAATTTGTTATACCAACAATTTTTAAATCTTACTTCAATTTTGGAAGTTGATTACTATAGCAGACTAAACCAGAAAGATGATTCTGACTTAGTCATAGGCATTTCTTCTGTCAAGGTCATCATGGAGTCTAAAATAAGAAAAGATTCTGGTTTTTTTTTTTTTTTGTTTTTTTTAGCAAGGAACTATTTTATTGCTGCATGTGACTACACAGTGCATCAGTTCTCATTTAAAAATGATATAAATGCTGAGGTAGCACAAATATAATAATTGGCAACACATCATTTTCAAATTTGAAATTTTTTGTAGACAGTTTCCAGTACTTCCTGGCATTGTTAAAGATAACAAAATAGTTAAAAAAAAAAAAAAAAACCCTGCCAGAACCCACCTGATGCTTTTATGAAAGAATTAATGTACAGTGGTTCTTGGAACTGACAAGCTTGAAAAATAAAAAATTATCCTTATCCCAAATCACTCATGATATTTTAACAATTCTTCATAATGGTGCAAGGTGTGAGAGAATATTTACCCAGGTAAGGAAAAAAGCTGAGTTCAGATCTTCTCTTTCTAGCGAAGCTTTGGAAATACTCTCAACAGCTAAATATAGCCAACAATGCCATTGTTATGAACATAACTTTGATTCAACATTTCCAAAGAGGAAAAGCCTGCAATAGTATGTTTGAAGCAATTGTTATCAGTTGATATCTAACAGACAATCCAATACACATTTTAATATAAAATACGTATGTTGTCAGTGAAATTTAATTTCTAGTGTAGTGTGGACTTCAAGAAAACCATTGCTTTTTTCCAAAAAATCTCCTGTTTTTCTCCTTCTTACAATTACTTGCTCTTGAGCTTTCTGAAAGTCAAAAGTTGGCAGCTGTGACACTGCCAGAAGATTAATCTGTTTAGCCATTGTCTCATCTTCTAAGTAAATGGCAAATTAACCTTCTGGTAATGTCATTTGTTTGAAAACAGTGCACTCGTTAAGGCAAAGTTTGTTCTGCTGTCAGTATTAAGACTACTTTATTATCTAAGCCAGTGGTTCCAAAACTACTGAGATCTACAAACGCCTTCAGAAATCTAAAAACGTTTGCAGACTCCTTTATATGCATATATATATTCTCTCTCTCTCTCTCTCTCTCTCTCTCTCTCTCTCTCTCTCTCTCTCTCTGTGTGAGAACACTGGGCTGAAGAAAATTCAAAGTTTTACATTTAACACAACTCAACTTTATTCTTATTTTTACATAAATATATAATAATAACTTTATCATCAATTTGCTATACATTGAATGAATAATTTGACCAATTCCAGAGGGTCTGTTTTGCAGACCCCCTGGAACTGGTTTACGGACCCCAGTTTGGGAAACACTGATCTAAGCAGTTTAAATCTTGCTAGTTCCAAAAAAAAATGGGACAAGATAATCATCCTAATTCTATAAAATTTAATTAATATTTTATTTCTATAATCTATTTGATTTCTATAATCTATTTGATTTTTATAATCTAATTAATATTAAAATCAATTAATTAATATTATAATATAAATATAATTTCGTGCATTTAATTTAATTCTTGCCCATAAATATAAAATGGCATATCTTTGTGTTCCATAATCTTTATGTTGAAGCCATTTCTTCCCCATATTTAGAGTCCCATGATGCCATTTTGCTCAGATTGGATGAAAATGCCATCTTGGCAAAACAGCCTTTAACTAAAAAAAAAAAATCTGAATATTATAGTGGTTATTTCCAAGTTGAGCATTCTGATAGTTCTATATAGTTATTCTAGTAGTTATTTATTTTCAGTTTGAAAACTGCATAAGTAAAAGTTTTTAAGAAGTCCTGTATTACCAGCATCAATGCTTATTCTGATTATGTTGTCAAACATATGTATTATTCAGCAATCTGAGGTAAAATGATATATCTAAGCTATATGTGCCAAATTTATTCAAGTACCATTTGCATTTTCTGCCCAAAATATTTATTTGAAAAAAACGTGTGTGTCTTACATGAGGATTTGTGGTTTGGAGAGCCGACATGAATTGTGAAGAAATCATGCAATGTCGACAGTTTCCAAGCCACAGTTATTGCATTTTATATGAATTTTTGCAAATTCGCTATCATTCATGTGATACTGAATAATTATCAGGTTGCAGTATTTGTTTACCTGTTGCATATTGGAAATATAAACCAAACATTTATCTGAAAATAAATCAGATGTAGTGACAACATTTTTAGCATGAGCAAAAAGCTAAAGATTGTGAAAGAAATTGTAGAATTTGGAGAATAAGTTAGCAGATAATAAATGTGATATAAATAAAAATTGTATTAGGCAATTGGAGGAAGAAAGCATGCATATTGCAAGGTAGTGGTGGTCCGAGGGCTTTTCACACATTAATGTGAAGAAAAAACTTAAAAAAAAAAAATTAAGATGTAATATGATTGGTAGCAACACAAAGCAGTAGAATATGATAATGTTATATAGAAGTGCTAACAAAAAAAATTTCTGCTACGTCATTCTAAAAAGGATGCCTATTTTTTTTAAATTTTTATTTTAAAAAAAATAGGGTGTGTGCCTTATTCAATGCCTGCAACATATTTTCTGAAATGAACTCTACTTCAAATATTATTATTATGTTTTATTTATTTTTTTTTTTTAAGGACAAAAATTTATTTCATGACATAGTTAAAGACTATATGCACATTTGATTATTGATGAAGTCCAAAATTAAACGTTTTACAATTAGTATAGAGTAGTGATGAGCAGAGATGTGATCAGACTGTGGATCACGTAAGGCACATTAACAAGGCCATCTTATAGTGCCTCCCCCCCCCCCCAACTCCCACCACTCCTATCTCTTTGTAAGCTCAAGCTGCAGTGGCATTATTTATTTTTTTTTATTCATTTACACCTGTTTCTATTGTTTGTGAGGAAAAGAAGTTTGCTCCAACCATTAACATATGATCCTCAAAGGGTTGGGGGGGGAAACATAGTTAATTCTTCAGCATTTCAAAATGTTACATGGCTTGATGTTTCAAATTTAAATCTAGTTATTTAATGCAGGATTATTTGGATTAAAACTAAGTTACAGTTTTGTGAATATCATAACATTAAATTTTATTTGGTATCAGCCCATGTACTAATAATGTCAAATTATTTATGTTTTTATTTTTATAATTAATAGACAAGGTGGGTTTATCTTATTTTGGGATAATCAGAAAATGTTTTTGCAGATGTCATCCATTTAGAGATACAGTATTTATAAATTTTATTTCACAATGTTCAAAATTGTTGACTTTCCTGCTCCATATTCTTTTAGCAAACTGCTACTATTAGCACTTTTTATATTTTTCGCCCGGTATATTTTATCATTCATGAATAGTGCTACATGTTGCTGATGCTATTCTATCATGTGTTTCGTGGACATTTTTGCAACATAGAGATTGATACAATGTGTCTGGTTCACTTGGTCACAAGTATAAATCTGTGGCTTGGTTCTAAAAGGGCCATTATTCATTTTTATGCTTACTGTATTTATAGTATAATTGAATAATTATTTTATTGTGTATTTCATATGCTAAAATGGCCACTGCCTAGTACTCTTAGCAATGAATGAGAGCTAAACATTGGCTGTTTTAATATAAGGATTGTACAACAACATAATTGTTCAAAAATATTATTAACACAGTATGCATAAAAATTGAAATTGGGACTTTTAGAATCAAGCCACAGAAATAATAGGATGGTCTACAGAGAGATCTCACTTGACATCTCCTTACTTGAAAGATATAAAGTATTTTAAAATATGTTAAAACAAACTAAGTAAGAATATAAGTGTAGCTATTCTTGTTCAGAGCACCAGATGCAATATTTTAAGCAAAGTTCCATAAGAACAAAATTTAAAACAATTTTTTTTTTAGTTCACACAAGCAGAAATTGTTAACATAATGGATGGTATTTCACAAATAATACATCACTAATTTTAAAATATAAATGAAATTACTTCATATTTGGGTTCTAAAAATATTTTAACTCATATGTGCACAATGCATGTAGCTGATTCTATTTTATTATAAGTAATCTATCAATAATTTATTTTATCATTCTCCCTTGGTGCTGTTTTTACACTGGAAACTGTAATCATTATTAATTTATATTGCTGCCTGCAGTCTAAATCACACATTTTACCACTTACCATGTGGTAAATGCTACTATTCATCACTGTTTACAGGCACCTCCGTAGCCAGGTGGGAAGGAGCAACAGTGCGTAGCACACGCTTCTTGATTAGACCAGGGTTCGAGCCCATCACCACCAAATATGGAGGATGTGGAAAGGTCAGGGAATGACCACCGCATATCCAGGAGCAATATGGCCTTAGTTGCTAATGCTCCTAATAACCAAATAACAACAACAACAATCACTGTTTACATACTCTTTACCTGTTGCTCCTTCTGGTGAATAACTGAAATCCTTTGTCTGCTAGGCACTTCGCAGTTTGTCTAGAATTTTCTGGAGTGTCTCTTGCCTTAGGCTTTAGATATGTCATTGAATAATATTATTTAAAATTTTCAGGTTATGGTTAAACTATGTATGAATATTATTTAACCAATAAGATAATTTGTCTTGCTTAAACAATTATTTTAGGAAAGTAAGGAAAATTTTTAACTTGTTGCTAATCAGGAGTCATTTCGATTTTTTTAATATATTTTGTAATTGCTTGCTTTCACTTTAAAACTATTCTGTTCATGTGGGAAAAGTTTGGCACTTGGCCAAGATTTGTTTTTTTACTTAACGTTTCTCACAGCTTCTGTTTAAAATTCAAAAACTCCATTTGAATAGGATCAAAAAGACCCTAAAAGGTGCAGATTAGCATTGGCATTAACAGAGGCACATGATGCTGATGCAAGAAAACAAGCTTATACAGCATTAGCCAAAAAAAAAAACAAAAAAAAAAAAAAAACAAACCCATTCCCATTTCACTGATCCATTCAATCCAAATGTTTGTGTAGTTCTGCCTTGAATTTATTTAAGCTATCAACTTCCACAACAAAAGATGAAAGTTTGTTCCAGCAATCAACTACCCACTGGCTAAAGGCAAACTTCCGTACATCTATTATACAACTGTCTTTCCTCAGTTTGGAGCTGTGCCCCCTCAGGTTTGTAATCTGAGCAAGAGGAAGAATCCCATCAGTATTGAGCCTGCTTAATCCATTCAAGGCCTTATATACCTCAGTCAGATTGCCTCACAGGTGCCTAGTCTCCAGAAGCTGTAATTTGCAGAACTTAAACCTTTCCTCATAAAAGCACCCCTTTGTTCCCTTCACCAGTCTTGTTGCCCTTCTCTGTACTCATTCTAGCAACTCTACATCCTTCCTATAATGAGGCTTCCAGACCTGTATGGAGTACTCAAGGTGTGGCCTGACCATTACCTTATACAAGAGGATAATCACCTTCTTATCGCTGCTTGCAAAATTCCCGTATATCATTGACAAGACCCCATGACCTACTCTAGCAGCCTGTCTGCACTGCTCAGAAAACTTCATATCTGACTGCATAGTTACCCCCAGGTCTCTTTTTCCCCACTACTCTGAGTGTAACACCACATAGTTGGTACATTTCTCTGGGGTTACTGCTACCCCTATGCAGTACTTTGCATTTGTAAATGTTAAACTTCAGTTGCCACTTCCCAGCCCATATACCCAACTTTTCCAGATCCTGTTGCAGCAGCATACTGTCATTAACAACCCTGCCAACCTTTGTATCATCTGCAAACTTTGATATTAAGCCTGATATAACTTCATCAATATCATTGATAAATATACAAAATAACAATGGGCCCAACATCGAACCCTGAGGGACACCACTAATAACTTTAGTCCATGTGCATTTGCATAGATATGCATACTTATAATCAGAACAGAAGTTTTTATTACTTCTTATTCAAATACTTTTAATTTTCTTTACTGGTAGTTTCATTGTAAGTGATTTTTATATTTGGGGACATAACTAGGATTTTTTGCACCTATGGTCAGATATTAAAAATTTACCTTTAATTTTAATAAATAAATAATTTATTTTAAATATTAATTTATTAAAATCTTATTTTATTTAATAAGATTTATTTAATTATTAATATAATCAAATTTTATTTATTTTAATAGTTATTTCATTTATTTATTAAATATTGATTTAATAAAAATTATAAAAATATAAAAATTCTAATTTAATATTGTTTAATTAATTATAATATTAATCAAATTAAAAGTATCAATATTGGCCTATGGTGCAAGGTAGTCAGTTTTTCCTTCATCAGCCAAAAAATAAATAAACACAATCCATGTGTTTCCTACAGGTTCTGATTTAAGTTGGCATTGAATTTCAGGAAACCATTGGCACCAATTACCATGTTGTGGAAGAAACATATTCCAGTGATTGAAAACTCATGAGATAAAGCAAAATGTCCTGCTACCCTCTCTACATCTCTTCCCTCTTACTTTAAGTTTATACTCCCTGAAATAAAAAAATAAATGTCATTAATAAATGAAGATTTAATCTCCATTCATTTCATTATCTCCATAAAGTAAACTTCAGTTAGATTTCATATTATATATTTTGTTACCAAGTACTGTAGTCTATATATTCAAATTCTCTCTGACCACTCACTGTTGTCACTCCTTTGGCCATTCTCAACAGACATGAATCTTTTTTACCCATGAAGCTCTTCTTATTTTGTGTGTGATATCTATACTTGGACACAGTATTCTCAGTGCAATCTCACATTTGCTTTATACAGTGGAATGATAACCTCATATCTACAAACAATTGGTCCATAAATTGAAGAGACACTATAGGCCCACCTTGCCAACTGTCTGTACTACACAAAGGAATTCATATCCCTTATCCCCATCAGCAGAAAAGGAACCCTGCTTTTACATACTTAACCACTCATCACTCAGTTCATTTGTCAGTGGTGACTACCGATGTAATTGTTGACAACAGAGCATATGATGTTGCCAGATATGGAGTGATATTTTTAGATAGGTGGCAGAAGGCAGTTTTCATTATGATAACAGTGGCAGTTGAGGATCAGTTCAGAATTTGTTGTGGTGTTGCAAGGTGGGCTTTCTTGAGAAGAAAGTATTTATTTTTGAACATTACCCCGCATCCAAATCATTTTTTCATTTCCAAGAGACATCCAGTAATAAATATCAATAAAGCCTGTATCAATAAAAACATTTTTTATAGTATTTGATCACACATAGTAAAATGTTAATGTAGGTCAATATGAGTAAGATCTACGAATATTAATCTCTTTCAAAAAGAGATCCTCAAATTTTTAATAGTTATACCAAGGAAGAACTTCTTGAATGGTGCTATGAGTTGAGTGAATAAGTGTGCAAGAGCTGAAAATAAAAGCGAAGGTCAGAAAGTTAACTTAAACCTGTTGGTAGGTGCCAAGTCCGAGATTAGATATGGGCGGCAAACATTAACAGAATTCTCATGTAATTTAATTACGACGGGTTCTGCAATTAATCGTCTCGTATAATTACGTTGGACTCTAAAATTTTAGTCAACGTAAAGCTCTAAAATTTGAGTCCAACATAAAATAAAATTTGGCCTTGTTAAATAAAAAAATGTATGTTTTTCATTAACGGCATGAAAGGCTAATTCTGACGCTGCTGAACGAGAAGCACAAACTGAAGCCGCGTGTTGATTAACACGAAAATTCAGAGGAAACGCGTAGAACCCTGATAAGACGAGTCGCAATCATCGCAAGAAATGTATACTAGGTCATTTATTTGTGTTGCGAATGAGGAAAGGACTGAGCGATTGTTCAGTATAGCGTGTAATTTCCTTATTGGCCTGGCTACAGTTTTAAATTCGGTATCTTTAAAGAATCTGTTTAGTTGTTTGTGTCACTGTTCAACATATGGTGCAGAAATAAAGTATTTTTTGATATTACTATTGTTTGTCAGTGTATTTTTTTTGTATTCTATCCATAGCTTGTATCCTAATTCTGTCTATTGTAGCAAGTGGGTAACCCCTGTTTAGGAATCTGCTGGTTAATATTTGTATTTCTGAGCCCAAAACAGATTCCGTCGTTGAATATTTATAAGCATTGAGAAATTGATTAAAGATAATTGATATTTTGTTGGTGAACGATTATCTATAATCAATTTCTCGATGCTTATAAATATTCAACTATGGAATCTGCTTTGGGCTCAGAAATACAAATATTAACCAGCAGATTCCTAATCAGAGGTTACCCACTTGCTACAATAGACAGAATTAGGATAAAAGCTAAGGATAGAATAAAAAAAAAAAAAAAAAAATACAATAACCAACAATAGTAATATCAAAAAATACTTTATTTCTGTCCCATATGTTGAACAGTGGCACAAACAACTTAACAGATTCTTTAAACATACCGAATTTAAAATTGTAGCCAGGCCAATACGGAAATTACACACTATACTGAAAAATCGCTCAGTCCTTTCCTCGTCCGCAACACGAATAAATGACCTAGTTAGTATACAACATTTCTTGCTGTGATTGCGACTCGTCTTATCAGGGTTCTACGCGGTTTCCTCTGAATTTTCGTGTTAATCAACACAGGCCTCTGTTCGTGCTTCTCGTTCAGCAGCGTTCAGAATTAGCCTTTCATGCCGTTAATGAAAAACATACTTTATTATTTAACGAGGCAAAAATACTTAGTGTCCAATGTAATTGTACAAGACTATTAATTGCAGAAACCGTTGAAATTAAATTACATGAGAATTCTGTAAATGTTCGCCGACCATATCTAATCTCCGATTCGTGGTCCTTTACGCGCATGCGCGAAGACAAATAATCCCTATTTAAGTTCCATGCTCACCCTTATTCGGTAATTTTCATTCCTCTGATCACGACACACGATCGAAAAGTATTGACAGCTTCAGGAAGGAAAATCGTTCTGAAATTTTTTTCGTTAAATTAATTTTTGACTTAATTTTTAATTGTGTTCATTTGATTTTTATTTATTGTTAATTATTTCTTACTGTAATGTAAGATTTTATATTTTTTAATTGTTTTCGTTTTAATTTCTGAAGAGTATTACAGGTAGTTTACGACTTAATTCGTTCCTAGCGCGCGCTTGTAAAGCGGTAATTTATTTCCCATAGACATATGGTTAAAAATAGAGGTTACGTTATCAACAACAAAATTAGTTAGCTAATTAATTTATGTTTAAACAATGATTGATTTATCGAAAGAAATGAAAACATAGCCTGTAAAATGAAGCAAATTATAATAATAGAGAAATTATTTATGACTTACAAATGTTAAAGAATGTTTATTCTTCATCATCAACTAAATGCACACTCGTTGATCACACATTATTGGCTCGGCTCTCGGTTGGTTTAAGTTGCACTCGGTTGGTTTGTTGCACAAGGAGTCGTCTTCTTCAGAAATGTTTCAAGAAGCGTTTGTTTCCAAGATAATCTTTTCTTTTAATTATAAATTTCACGATTGCATGCATAAGCATTTTTTAACGGCACACACAAATTGCAACTAACATGATTCGCGTGGAGTGACAAGTTTGCGAAGCTTAAAAAAAAAGAATGAAGAGAAGATTCTGAAAATTTATTTGTTTTTTATACGATTGAAGATTTCTGTAAAGGGGAAACACATTTCACCACAATAACGTAAAAAACCACACTATTCCAGCTATCGGTATTTTCGCAAATGCAATAAGATCGAGTTTACTACCCGTTTATAATTGCTTGCAGTAACAGAAAAGCCCAATAAACCGGAAAGTGCAAATTGTTTTTATTGTTTTATGGTAGTGATCTCCAAAAATGTGCTTTAGAAAAATATCACAACGACGTTCAAAATTGGTTCTTATAACAGAACATATGATAACGATGAAAGTGTAGTGCGTTTAATGATTTGAATTGGTAACTAATACAATTCGCACTATAAAAACGACCTTTTAGGGAGTTGTATGGCGAAAATTTGAACTTCCGAGGTCGTGGAATAAATTAACAAAAAAAAAAAAAAACAACAACAATGTATTATTGGGTTCACATTACGATATTTTAACGATGTGATGGTGTCTCTGGAACTGATTAATATCTTAAAGCGGAGTACACTGCATTGTATAGCTACACACGTGGTTTGGAATGTTGTATTTATGAATGTTTAACATTCATTTTTTGCAATTAATTCATAATTTCGATTTTGTTGATACTTGGGGGGGTGGGGGGGACTCGTAAACCCGGGAACTCGTAAAGCGAGAACTGCCTGTATATGGAAGTGTTCTAGGTATCGTATTGAGGTAAACTTCTCAAATTATTTATTTTACAAATAAATAATTGAAGTACACTGGTAAACACGTAAAATGTTACGAAAACACCTGATCTTGACTAATTTTATGCTACTGAACACACGAAAATCACATTGTTACTCAATCATACCACTTTCGAAGTCGGAAAGATCTCGACACTGAAAAACTTATCGCCACGTGTCTACAATCTTATGTAAGCCGTACCGACTTTGTGCCTTCACCAGTGTCACAGACAAGTCCATTCTTACACAAGGAGATGCCACTAATGCCAAGCCAACTGTATTTTCGTGTAATGAATGTTTTTTTAAGCAAATCATTGCAGTATTGCCAGATGCTAAAGACCAAATATCAAAGAGATGTATTATTTAAGGATTTTCTTTTAACAAATTTTGTTATGATGGTTATATTTTGTCGTAGCGGGATAAATCTTTCTTGCACTAGACAGATATTTTCGTAACAATGATATTTTTCAAATTTTGGTGTTAAAATGAAATATTTTAAAATAAAAATACATGTTAAATTGGTAGGGAAATAATTTCGTTATTCCAGTGTTTGTGCAGTGGCGAAACTGCCATACCGCCAGATCCGTACCTGCTGGAATTGATGAAGGATTCCGAAGGTTCAGGAGCTCCTGGACCTTCGGAATCCTTCTGGGGGTGGAGAGATAGAATTTGTAGTTTCACACTACTCTTCAGTATCTCTCCACAGACATAGGCTCAATTTGGTCATAGTAGCCCTTGCGCCAAAAAACAATAACAAAACTATTCTTCGTTATATTCACTGTGTTACAAAATCTGGCTATATTGTTGGCCAAAAAAAGAATCACGTAAAATCTGGATAAATAATAATAATAATATCCCGTTAAATTTCTGAATCGGGAACCTATCTTCTTCTCCCTTCCAATTTCTTATAAGGCTTTAAGGGATATGAAACGGTTCTCAAGTGACGTAGGACAGCAAAATCTGTTCATCCAGAACTCTTGTTCTGTACATACAGATTGCTGATCAAACGCTCTAAATCTTGCATTGTTGTGAAATCCATATAAAAATTAAATGTTGTTGCAACTGTAAGGATTACTTTGTTGAATAAAAGATCTTCAATTGCAATTCAAGTAATGAGTGAATAATGATAGGGGTATGTACTATGTGTGTAATAAACTGATTTTTAGTATTAAGAATAAACTTTATATTGGTTTATATAATATTAAAGATTATATATATAATATATAATCTTTAGAGTTTAGAATTATTAAACTGATTATACGATTATGTGATTCTAAAAATTGGTCACTGGAAACTGCAGTGAATAAGAAACGTATGCTGAAACATTTTTTACTTTTTCAAGCTGATTTATCTGGTGAGCTGTGCTCTTCTTTTTTAAAGTCAGCAAAGCTGATGTAATTGTGGATGCAATTTTTACATTACTTTCGTAACTTAAGTAATTATGAATTTATTTTCTAAAGTACTTGGCTAATTCTGGTAATGGCTCATTCAAATGGTTAATTTATTCATTAATAACTTGCAATACAGGGAAAAGTCGTAATCGAATGACAGTTTGCATTAAAATAATAAATTTCTGTTTGTTCTCTAGACGGCCGAGGCCAAGAGCCTTTACAGATTCACTGCTGCTGCATGCATATTGAATCACTAGGAGTAGCTGGATTTTCAAAATCTCAACGAGCCATTTATTTTCTGTGGCAGCGAACGGGCTCGAACCTGCAATCCCTTTATTTGCGGTCGTGCACCGCTCATATTCCACTACCTGCCCCAAACATTATATAACGTAAATTTCAGTTAAATAAATTTGGAAACAATAGGTTGTCAGCTTCAGGAAGGAAAATCGTTTTGAATATTTTCGTTAGATTCTTTAATTGCGTTAATTTGGTTTTTAATTGTTTTAAATTGATTTGAATTGTTTAATTTTTTTTTTTTTTAATTATTTATATTTTACTCTAATGTACCGGTAAGTTGTCGATTTTTTCGTTTTTTCCGTTTTAATTTCTGGAGGGTATCATACTGAAGTGTTTCTAAGTACTGTTCCGGGTAAAATAATGGAGTCACTGGTTAAAGATGCATTGCAGGATCATCTAGACAAGACTGCAGCAATAATTCAGACACAGCATGGGTTTGTTAAGGGAAAGTCTTGTCTGACAAATTTGATAGGATATTATGATGTGGTTACAAAGGAACTGGATGCAAAAAATAATTTTGATATCATATATTTGGATTTCAGGAAAGCTTTTGACACTGTTGCGCATGGAAGACTATTGTACAAATTGGAGGAGAATGTTATTAAGGGTGAGTTGCTATACAATGGATAAAAGGATGGTTAAGTGGGAGAAGACAGAGGGTGGTAATCAATGGGTGCTGCTCTTCTTGGACTAATGTTATTAGTGAAGTCCCACAGGGTTCGGTGTTAGGTCCACTGTTGTTTTGTATTTTTATTACTTTTACCTTCATCAATATCAATGATATTGATGAAGGTAAAAGTAAAAGTAAAGTGCAGCCATTATCAACCCACTGCAGGATGGAAGCCTCCTCAACAATTCATGCTGAGGGAAATGGATTATAATCTGCCACGCTGGTCCAGTGCGGGTTGGCAGCTCGACCGTATTCAGCAGTCAGAGGCTTGAGCCCCGGTCTACTCAAAGAGCGTGTGCTACTGCACTCCCGCTCCTGCCCACTCGGCTACGGAGGCCGTTGATGAAGGTATATCAGGCTTAATGTCGAAGTTTGCAGATGATACAAAGGTTGGCAGGGTTGTTAATGACAGTAATGGCTGTGCTACTGCAACAGGATCTAGATAATTTGGGCAGATGGGCTAAGAAGTGACAACTGAAGTTTAACCTTGACAAATGCAAAGTACTGCATTTGGGTAGAAGTAACCCCACAAAAACGTACCAACTGTGTGGTACTACACTTAAGGTGGTAGAAAATGAAAAAGACCTGGGACTAATTGTGCAGTCAGATATGAAGTTTTCTGAGCAATGCAGACAGGCTGCAGGACAGGTCATGGGGTTTTGTCAATGATATATAGGAATTTTGCTAGCAGGGAAAAGGAGGTGATTATCCCTCTGTATAAGGCAATGGTCAGGCCACGCCTTGAGTACTGCGTACAGGTCTGGAGGCCTCATTTTAGGAGACCAAACAAAATTTACCTGAGCGTGTACAGAGAAGGGTAACAAGATTGGCGAGGGGAATGAAGGGATCCTCTTACCAAGAGAGGCTTAAGTTCTGCAAATTGCAGTGGCTGGAGACTAGGCACCTGCGCGGTGATCTGATTGAGGTGTATAAAGCCTTGAATGGGTTGAGCACGCTGAATTCTGATGGGATCCTTCCACTTGTTCAGATTACGAACCTAAGGGGGCATAAATTCAAATTAAGAAAAGATAGATGTAGATTAGATGTGCGGAAATTTGCCTTTAGCCAGCGAGTGGTTAATTGCTGGAACAAACTTCCATCTGTCGTTGTGGAAGTTGCTCAAATTGCTGCTATGGATAAAGGGGTGGTTGAGGGGGAGAAGACAGAGAGTGGTAATCAATGGACACTGCTCATCGTGGACTAATGTTATTAGTGGAGTCCCTCAGGGCTCAGTGTTGGGTCCATTATTGTTTTCTGTATTTATAAATGATATTGATGATGGTATATCAAGCTTAATGTCCAAGTTTGCAGACGATACAAAGGTTGGCAGGGTTGTCAAGGACACTACTGACACTATGCTGCTGCAACAGGATCTCGAAAGGTTGAGCGGATGGGCTGAGAGGTGGCAAATGAAGTTTAACATTGACAAATGTAAAGTACTACACATGGGAAACAGCAACCCCAGAGCAACGTATCAACTCTGTGGTACTACACTGACAGTGGTAGAGAATGAAAGGGACTTGGGGGTGGTTGTGCAGGCAGATATGAAGTTCTCTGAGCAGTGCAGACGGGCTGCAAGAGTAGCTCATGGAGTATTGTCAATGATATACAGGAATTTTTTCAGCAGGGATAAGGAGGTGATTATTCCATTGTATAAGGCAATGGTCAGGCCACACCTAGAGTACTGTATACAGGTCTGGAGGCCTCATTTCAAGAAGGATGTAGAGCTGCTGGAACGAGTACAGAGAAGGGCAACAAGATTAGTGAATGGAACAAAGGGGTACTCTTACGAAGAAAGGCTTAAGTTTTGCAAATTACAGTGTCTGGAGACTAGGCACCAGCGAGGTGATCTGATAGAGGTGTATAAAGCCTTGAATGGTTTAAGCATGCTCAATGCTGATGGGATTCTTCCTCTAGCTCAGAAAAATCACCTGAGAGGACATAAATTCAAATTGAGGAAAGACAGATGTAGGATAGACGTGCGGAAATTTGCCTTTAGCCAGCGGGTAGTTGGTTGGTGGAACAGACTTCCATCCCTTGTGATGGAGGTTGATAGCCTAAATAAGTTTAAGGATCAGCTGGACAGGTATTTTGAACGAACAGAGGGGTGAAGTGGAAGTGGGTTTTTTTTTTGGCTAATGCTGCATAAACTTGCTTTCTTGCATCAAATGCCTCTACTAATGCTAATGCCAATGCTAACTTGTTGGCTAGCATTGATTTCAGGCTCAGGAGAAGTTATCGCTAAAAAGTTGATAGGTTGAATAAATTTAAGGAGGATCTTGACAGGCATTTGGAGGGAATGGTGCGATTTTTTTTTTGGCTGATGCTGCATAAGCTCATACACTTGCTTTCTTGCATCAAATGCCACTGCCACTACTACTGCTATATTGAGGTAAGCTCCTCTTATTATTTTACAAAAATTTATTTATATAACGTAAATTAATCAACCAGTTATTCTTTATGGCGAGCATTAGACAATAACATGACTATGTGAATTCTGAAAATTATAATTAAATTGGTTGTAGTCATTGTTTTAAACACTTACTGTTTAAAACAATGAAAACAATGTTAGTAGGCCAAAGTTATAAGCCAAACTGTCAGATTTTTAAAATGCGATGTGGCATTTTATATTGGGGGGGGGGATAAAATTAAATTACATCGTCCTCCAGGCAGATGAAGTGTAGTGGTCCTGAAATTTTGGATGAATGCTATTCGTACTACCGCACCCGAATGGGCCCAAAAATATATATTAAATACTGCCACTAATAATAATGACAATGATAGTAAATAAATAAATTTTCTGTTTGTACTCCAGGTCGACCACGTGGTCAGAAGCATAAATAGCCTCATACTCAAACAGCATACATGTTATGTGCATATTCACATGGCATATGCAGGGATATAGCAGCCACCTAATGTCATCATGGACTTTACCTGAAGAGAACTGCCTGATTCTTAATGTAGCAGTTTCATTAGAATAGCAGACACATCCGTGTGTGCTTCGCAAATATTACGAACTGAAAGAGACCTCTTTGCCGGTTGGATTGTGCAAAAATGATAAAGTTTGAGGAAACAGCTGTGTATTGTGTCTAGCAAACTGTCACCAGTTATGGCAGTGGTTTTCAGCCGGAGTGCCGTGTACCCCGTTTAAGTTACTTAAACTTTTTTTTTTTTTTTTTTTTTTTCGAAATTTATGCATTTATTTCATGTGTACGGCATCCATTGTATCGTTTCTTTTTAATTTTGTAGTGATTTATAGTTGGTTTATTTAGTACCTCTATATAAAGAATAAAATTATTATATAAGTATATATACAGTAATTTGTATTATAAATTGTAATTTTGTTTATAATTATATTATTATAATAACTATTATATAACTTTTTTTAAAATATTATTTATATATATATATATATACATATATATACACACACACACACACACACACACACACACAGAATCAGATCATTAAAAGGTGGAAACCACTGTTAGGTATTTCTTTTGGCCGAGGGGCGCCGTGAACCGAGAAAGTTTGAGAACCTCTGAGTTATGGCAACTGCATAAATGGTTCGATGTTGTTGTTGAGACCACGGCTGTTGTAGTAAATCAATTTTTATCCGCTTACGCCAGAGAGGTTCAGCAACAATTTACTATTCCATGATCGGACGTCTGTCAAGTGCTACGGAAGATCCAAACAAAATTCAAATCCTAATGCGTTTGCTCCCATTTCCAGCTTATTTGGGGATAGATGATACATGGCCTTTGGGCTATTGCAGCGAACACCTAAACTTACGGGAGAGGATGGTCAACTCTCAGTGAAATATACTGATTATAAAGACAAGGCATATAATCCTTATGGGCGTTTTTTTTTTTTTTTTTTTTTCAATCAGTGTCCCGTGAGCATTGCCCAAGAATTCCGCGAAATATTCCACCGAAAATTAGCACTTTAACCAGAAAAGAAAATATCTTTATACTAAACTTCTTGATGTAAATGATTTGAATTTTTGTCATGAAGACTGAAAAAAAAAAAAAAAAAAAACCTTCCGAATTTATATATAAAATGAGGTTGAAAAACACTACCTTTGGAGAGAAATCCACAACATATGTCTAGCACTCTTTCCTAATTCTTCTGTAATTAGCTATTTTTTTTTTTTCAGCTACTTCTCAAGTTTTTTGCTTGGCGATCAAGATTTTAATCATTATCTAAACTTACAATAACATTACTCTCATATTTCTCTTACCCACATAACAGGCCTGACGTACCGAGTGGTTAAGTACGTGAGTGCAGTAGCACGCGCTCTTTGAGTGGTCGATTGCCGTTTGTATTGATGATTTATTAAATACGTTTTGTATACCAAATTCCTACTACCTCGTTTATTTTTCTTTTATTTATTTTTTTAATTAAATTAAATCTGTTTAAACAAAAAAACGCGACAGTTATTGCTCATATAGGGGCGGATCTAGTGGCTAGTGTAGTGGAAAGGGGCAGCACTGAACAACGCAATCGACAGGAGATTATGGTCTCTTCTTCACCGGTAAATTGCGCACTACGCAGGATTAGGGTCTCTTTGAAAATACAAAATGAACTTATTTTTTGAAATAATACCCTAAACTATTATTATTATATATAAATTATTATTATTATATTCAAAAAGGTTATACCTTTTTGAACGTATTCTTTAATTTCTCATGTTTCTCGACTCTTGTATTAGATGGATTGATTTCCATTAAATCAGCTGTCAGCGACTTTTCCTACCTGGTTTTTATCTTTAAGGTGTTCTGTAGATAGTTACTGGATTTTCTTGTACCAGTTCTGTCCCAAATAGAACGGCACCCAATTAGTTGTGCTATCGTCGGTAGCACATCTGGTATAATCACCGTCCAATCCACACCACCTGTAAAAGACTCGACTTCGAATCCCATTAGTGACTTGAAGAAGTTTTATGGCTTTTTTTTACAACATGGATGAGTTAGTTGGTCTCAGGCGAGGGTGCATGGTTTTACCCATGAAAACTCGGTTTTTCGTCCAGCAAACAGTAATTTGGCCACAGAACACACGCAATTTACACACATAATATACTATGCAATATGGCTTAAGTTACTGATGCACCAAACCCTTCAACAACCACCAATCAGTTTCGTTTTTTCTCTCCAAACAGAAACTGCAGCTTCGTGGATATTTTTCGAAATCCAATGTGATAAATTTTGGATTCAAATCTAACCCATTTTCAAAACATTTATGTTATAGCAGTTTAAACTGGTTTTCGTATGTTTTTTGCTGTTTATTTTCTCTTTGTTACCTATAAGAATGCGATATAATGCCCATTATTAAATATGTGCACGGTGAATAGTTACAAAAAATTAATTGCACTTTCACTCAGTTGTCCAATATTGCTCTCACGTAAAAAAAAAAAAAAACTATTTTTGTCTTCATCACAAATCAAAAAAAAAAAAAAAAAAAAACTTCATCTTTAATTATTCATATTTATTTCTTAAAAATAATCATTGTTTTTTCAACACTTTTTTGACAACTATGCACTCGCGGTTCTCGTCTTTCGCTGTTGTGTCATTTACTGTATATTCAAAATCTAATTTAAAAATAATACCACGTTTTTCTTGTTCCCTCAAATTGGATGAATTCAGTTTGTAACCCTTTTCTGTAATGTCTCTTCTCTTGACATTGTTGCTGAAATTTAAGAAAATATATATACCTATAATTAGTGCGTAATGCTTTTTTTTTTTTTTTTTAATATTAAATGGCAACTAATTGTTACAGTAATTGTAACGAATTGGCAAACGAAAACTTGTTTCCTTAGATCAGTTGATAACAACATAAGGTGAAAAAGTTCAGGTCTTAAAAAAAAGTAATAATAAATATAATAATTTTCTGTTTACTCTGGGAACAGCCATAGAACTGTATCTCTCTAGTACTTTACAAGTTAGCTTAGGCTGTAAATACATTTCGGGTAAACCAAGAAAATATCAAATGACTTTTTTCTGGTTAATTACAAAAACATCAACTACAAAATGATACAAAATGATTTTGTAGTTAACGTTGTTTGACACTAAACCCTCGAATTTCTGTGGTCCAAAGGGAGAACCAGTACCTTACAGAGGCAACTAATTGTGAAAGTGGAACCTGTATAAGCTTAGTTTATTTGAAGTGGTGTAAAGCTGGGGTTATTTGTTGTGTTCCTTGCCTGCATGGGGGAGAGGTTACATAAGAAACACCCTCCTCTTTATTTATATTGTTCGGTGTCATTACAGGAAATTCTTTTTTTTTTTTCCCGAAGTAGTGTAATACGAAGGCAACTCGTCGTGAACGTGGCACTGTATAAGAATATAACATTATTTTTGAATGAATATTTTTTTTAGGATGAAATAATTTTAATTCTGAAGATTTAACAAATTAGCGTTAATTCATTCAATACCCAGCAGGTGAACGTTCTTAAGTTATCCCTACATATTGCTACGCATAAACAACTTTGCGAAAATTTCAAATGATTAGTCCACGACGTATTCATGCTACTATTCCACTCCTTTTTATCAACAAACTGTTGAGCTTAGAAACGCAGCGCTTACGTGAGCAGTCCGTATCACGAATTATGTCGGTAAAAGGCATGCTTCAACCGCGTATAGAATTTCTCCCCACAATAGCTGGACCTCCACCTCTGTTGAAGCCGATAGCGTGAATGCTAGAAGAGCATGACCACTCTTCCTTTTTTTTTTTTTTTTTTTTTTTTTTATGGAAACCCCAAACACGAAAGGTATCAAAACCTATAGTACTTAGTACCGTACATGGGTTGAAGGAGATTATCACATCTGTATAAGTGATTAAAATTGAATTTCAATTGAAAAGTAAGAATTGAATTGACAAATTGAAATGGAACCAAAAAAAAAAAAAAAAACAAAAGTACAAAATTTATTTAAAATGGGGATTCATAATCCCCATTTAAAATGGGGATTATGGGGATTATTTAATCATAATCCCCATGATTAAAATGCTTAATTTATTTAAAATGGGGATTCATAATCCCCATTTTAAATAAATTAAGCATTTTAATCATGTAACCTCAAGCTCTCTTCATTATGCCACTGTAATGCACTTTGTGTCTCATCTTTGGAATATGGAAATCAGTATGGGAGGGCACTCCCACACTAATTTCTTAACTGATTTCTATATTAACTTCTGCTTTCGGCTCTTATCCGTTATGCCGGTTATGGATTTCATTTTCGTAAAAAAGGAGATTCATGACTAACAGCATTATGGAAACTGTTTTTACATAAGAATTTTTACAGTTCGATTATTATACTGTACTCTTAATTCTCTCTGTTAAGGTTTGTAAAAATATATAATTCGGTTTATTCAAAAGCTAAATTGTAATAGCTACAGACGTTTCGGCTGTTGTGAATCAGCTTTCATCAGTGCGTTTGATGATACAGTTTTAAAAGAAGTAGCGAGAGTAAAACACAATAACTGACGTAGAAATTGATATTTACAGAAGCTAAAACGGAGCAACGAGAAAGTATCCGATAGGATAGGGCTTCTGTTGGTTGGGAGCTGTCAGATGCTATCCTGTGAAATGTATATGAATTTGTGCACGTTTTTATTGCTGACACTGACTTGCATGAAGCTGAAAGGGGACGGGTGATATCATCCTTGTTGTTACTCTAGTGATAGTAGTAAGTCTGAGGTTTATGGGGTACTGTGAGGAGAGTAGGATGCCGCAATCGAGGGGTAAAAGGCGAAGGTGTAGTAGTACACGTTTGAATTGATCGTGGTTCTAGCTCACGTGACTACTAAATACGGTGATGTTCTATCTGTCGCGTAAATTCCTTAGATCCTATCTAGTCGGCCCGGAGTATAAATAGAAAATTTATTTATTTAATAATCTCTGCTGTAGTAATTAGCGACGGTCGTTTTTGTTAATAGTTTGTTATTGAAAACTGGAAACTCCTCCAGAGAAATTGTAGCCCTCTTTTGAGGTTTCCTGGTTATGTTCTTGGTTAATGTGAGAGATTTCTACTGCAACTGAATCTAAGAGTGGGGGGATGAAAGTTCTCGGTTTACTCTCTGTTGGTTCCGTCTGAGGAGCCAACCGCAGGTACACCGTCTTTAAATAGCATTACCATTATTACTTCACCTTTTTTTTTTTTTTTTTTTTTTTGTTTTGTTTCTATTCATATTAATATGGGGAGGGTGATGTTTGAATCATACAAATATAGTCTTCATTAAATTCTTTCCTCCTCTGGTTTCCATCTCGGATAAGGATCTGAATATTTATTAAATTAAACGAGTAAGTCGGAAGGTTGTGTTCTGAGATTTTATTTTTTTATCGTGTGATATGTTTCGATAGTCCGATATGTTTGCTTTTTTTTTTTTTTTTTTGTTAGTTGTTGGCGCATCAGCTTCTGTGGCCATAGTGCACCTCCCAAAGTTTTTGCATTGTTACTCTGAACCAAGCCCGAGGCGGGATTCGAACCCGCGGCCTTTGGGTTGCCAGGCAGGCACTTTACCCACCTGGCTAGCCCGGTCGGCATATGTTTGCTGTTCTTCCATGCGTTTGCAGGCTCTTCCAGGATTTCGCTGTGTGTGTGTGATACAGGTAAAACACACACACACATGCGTTTGCAGGCTCTTCCAGGATTTCGCTGTATGTATTGTTGGTATGTATTTACGTACGCCTTCACTTTTACGTACCGTTTCTTTGGTGGAGGTGTTATACATGTCTGATATTCCTTCTCCCTTGAGAAGAAAATCCAGTTTCTTTTTGGCTGACCTGCAAATTTTGTTGCTGAATTGAAGAACAAAAAAATATGCTGATATACTTGTATTCCATCGTAATTGATGGGGGGAGGCGGCTCCTGGGAATTAATCTGAGCGACATCATGCTTAAAATTTTTTTCAATAAAATTTGGTGGTTACTGCTTGCTGTGGAGGTGTCTTAATTTGGTTTCATTCTGCTGTTTGGCCCTCTCCTTTTCGTTGTAGTTGGAAAGAACCCCAAGAGTGGGTCCATCACTCTCTCTGTGGATTTGATAGTTATCTTTTATACTACATTAGATAATCATATAGAAGAGTCTAAAAACCCATAGAGAAACATAGGAAATGCATGCGACTAGGTCACACTGTTGATAGTGAATTTGTAGAACACTGCATCTCACAACTTCATTCATTTGACTTGATAAATATTCCTGTCACAGATAGGAGCTAAGGGAGCAGGGAATTTAAGTAAACCAGTGATTCAGACCCTTCCCCGCCCAATTGTAACACTAACAGAAACAAAGGAAAGTAACTATAATACAAGAAACAATAATCCGGCTATATAACATTCTTACTTTATTATTATTATTTTTTTTGTCTTGTTTTTTGTGATTTTCAGCATTCCCTTAAGTCTGATTGCTCTCCCAGGAAAGCTCCAAAGTAATTATTCTTGTAATTTTATTCAATTAATATTAATGTTTTATTACAAACCTTGAAAATAAGCATTTCATATCTGGCTTAAGTTTTCCATGCCCAGTTTAAAACTCATTTCAGTATACACACAGTAGTCATACCTATATGCATAGGTGTTGGAAAGAAAGGGAAGTGGAAGAACTTGTCCTTCTCCTCCTCCTCCCTCCTAGATTTTGGACAGCATTACTTCGTACATATTATTAGACAGACAGACACATTGGCCTTCATGAACTAAGCTTCCACAGGGCCGGCGTTATATATGAACGAACTGGTCGATTGGTGTATTAGAACACCATTTAGAGACATCTGTCAGTTATGGATTCGCGTAGTGAGCTGTTCATACTTGGCGTAAATTATTTTTCTTTTTATATACTGGGTTATAAATTTCAAATTATTTTATTAACAGCACTGAACTTGTCACTCATATCCGCATTGTCTGTAGAAGTGTATATAGTGAGAGAGCCAGGTACCGGCCGACAACACTACAACATAACATATCATAATACTTACCCATTACATACAAATGGCCGGTCTTAGCGCAAGCTTCAACACAAGAAGTACAACAGCGGCTAATGGGGGGAACTCTGGGGCCTGGGGCCCGCCACAACAACACACGAATATCTCCTGTAGAAGTGTATATTCACAGGCAGATTTGCATGTTGTGCATGTGAAAAAAACCTGGAAGAACTCGCTGGGGATAACCCTGCTCCATCCTCCTGTGACCTGCTAACTAGACCCTCGATTGAAGAGGATTTTAGGCATTCCTCCAGTTGTCGACGAGAATAAAACCCAGATCTTGCCAAACGAATGATAAGTGGCTATGTACGGTATCGACTAAGTGCAACTTGTAATCAGTATAGCCATCTGCAGCCAGAAGAGGACTTTAGAATATCATCGTAACTGCTTATGGCAGCTAACATACCAACCGCACATTTAAGAATGGGCCGCTCATTTTTTTGTTGTTGTGGTAGTCGAACTTGTAACATGAATACCAGTGATGACGTACGCTACACCTGGACCACAGAAAGTCCAAACATGCACATAATTCATGGTTATACTTCCTAAACATTGACCGTAACGTTGATACTTTCATCAGTTTGTCGAGAGTTTTAAGTAAGTGCTCCTTTTCTTTACACCAGATCAGTGCTTGACGTCAAGTCCAGCATTGACGTGCGGCATCTTCATGGTCACCACAGTCATCAGATCTCAGTTCTTCGACAATTTTGGATTATCTTTGAACGTCGTGCCCCCGTTTGTGAAATATTTTACCTCAGAGCACATAGGAATATGTATTCTGAATGACTCCAAAAATGGGGTTCGTCTTGAGACCTTACGGATATTGCAAAATCCGTGCAGCGACGTTGTCAGGCCGAAATTAGTTCACGACGTTGTTTTAAAAATTTCTTATTGCAACAAGGTTTTTGATATTTTGGTCAGCTTATGTAGACGCTGCGTGATACCGTTCTATTAGAATTTTTAAATTGACTGCAAAATTAAGAGGCCGACGATCCTACAGCAATGCTTTTAATCAGAATCATTAATGATTTCTATATAATTTCTATAATAATTTCCCATGGTAACAACTAATAATGCATTTAATTTTGGCTACCTTGCAAACGTGTGTAGAGTGGTTATAAACGGCCAGACGTAGCGGAGGTGATCAGGAGCGATACTGCGTATCACACGTTCTTTGAGTGGACCGTAGTTCAAGCCTGTGATTGCTAAATACGATTAACAATTGTATTCATGATTTTTTTTTTTGTAATTCCTCTGACCTAGGTGATCGTGCCGGAGTATAAACAAGAACATTCCTCAGTTCGTGGGTTGTGGTCTGCTGACCATTTTATAGACTTTGCTCTTACTTGAAAGTTCAGGAATTTCCACGCTCTGAATCTATCATTACGCGAAGATAATCCGTTAATCTAGAGGTATTAAATTCACGTTTTAACTGTGCGTTTCACAATAGTTTGATAGATGTCATAACATATATAGTATGTTATGAGATCTAGTACACTTGCTTATTTCACTATAAACAAAACTGGCGCCTCCGTAGGCAGGAGCAGCAGTGCGTAGCACACTCTTCTTGATTAGGCTGGGGTTCGAGCCCGTGACCACCAAATACGGAGGATGCAGAAAGGTCAGGGAATGACCACCGCATATCCCCTGTGCAATATGGCCTTAGTTGCTAATGCTCCTAAAAAACCAAATAACAAACAACAAAACAAACATAAACAAAACTATAACTAAAAAGGGTTTAGGGCTGAAAGTCTCAGACTACAGGAAATTTACTACACGAACAAGTTAGTGCAAAGCATCATTTTAGTTTGTAGTAAATCACCGAAGTAGGCGAAGTGGCATCGTTTCGTCTAGTAAATTTCCCGTAGTCTGAGGCTTTAATCCCTAAATCCTTTTTCGTCCTTTAGTGTCACACAGCGTTAGGCATTTCTTGTATTGTGAAGTTAAACTTCATAACTAGGTTGTCACTCATTGTATCACTGGGGCTATCTAACCGCCCATCGACGAGAGGCCAACAAGCTTCGAAACGATACCGTCTGGGTGGTGGTATCCGCCGAGACTAAATAGCATTAGTCTTCTCTACTGGCGAAGTTTTTCTTATTCATGGTAGTGCAATATCACGGCAACTCGTTGTGAAGGCGTCACAATATGAGATGTAAAAAAAAAAGCCATTTCACCTGCTGCGGTGATTTACTATGAACTAAAGTGATGCCTTTGCACTAACTTGTTCGTCTACAAAAATATAACTTAACTATTTTAACAGTACAATTAAGAATTAAGTCATAATTAATGAAGACTTATTCTGAGAGCGCAGTTGAAAATTTTATGAGGACTGTTTTCGAGAATTATTACGTCTTTTTTAATTTTTCATTTTGTATTCCTTTTTCCAGCGCATTCTTAAAAATATACACCAGGAAGACATTGAACTAAGTAGGCACAGTCCGTAATTTTAACATAGGAAGAGGATGTGATTAGTCGCTTCCGCAGACATATTTTGAAATTCCTGGACCCGTATACTTAATACCTTATCTTAAAAGCAGCAAATCGGCAGGGTTTAGTGTTTGAAACTGTCATATTTTCCCTGTAAACTATTAATGAGTGCCACGGTTTTAAAGAATATTTTGTAACAAATGAATCGAATATTATTTTGTAAAGAGTGAATAACGATAATTCAGATTAATTCGAGATCATTAATTTCTCCGTGGAAGTTTAGAGAGGACTGGGTTCGAATCCCGTCAGAAGCCAGAAGAATTTTTAAATGCCTCTTTAATCGTTAATCAGTCCATGAAGATATCTCTGTGTAAAAAAAAAAAAAAATCTACTTAATGAGAACCATAACAAATACTGTAGTGTACTATGGCCTGAGTAGCCAAAATAACAAAGGATGTTAGGTGTGTGTTAACTTACTAAGGCTCTGAGGCGACAGTGTGTAATTTCTGTAAATTACATTTGTCCTGTGGTCCGTTTTCTTGTTTGCCGGACGAAAAACCGAATACCGAAATTTAAAAACGTGAAAAGAGCCCATAAAAATTCCTTGCTTTCAATGACGAGATTCTAACCCAAGGATATGAATTCATTAATAATTTGGTGGCAATATTGGGTTTTAGGTGCACCAGCGACTTAGACTATATTGTGCGTTTGGTATTATATCTGTACAAGTGTGTGTTTACAAAGAGATTTGCATACCGCGCGGGCCGAAAAACCCGACGTAACTCACGAGGGAAACCTTACTCCTGATCGACCAACTACAGCTTCGATTAAATAGGACTTCAGAAATTCCTTCAGTCATAGACACGAATCGAACCCAGACCTCTGTAAACGATAAGTGGCAAAACCATTGTACTGTCACGGAGAACAACGTGTTCATATAAACATAGAAAACTTAATAATACAGTACTTGGCCTCTTTATTAGGACCATGGAGATTTGGAGTATGTATGTGCAACAATTTGTGAAAAAATATATAAATCGAAGAGACAGCATGGTCTGTGTCTGGAAAGCGTTGCACACATCGTGGCACATGACCCGACTAGTACCCAAATCAGCTTTCCGGAAATGGGGAACGAGCACAATCTCACGGCATTCTAAGAGGTATGATTGTCTGTGTATGTGTGTGTTTAGCAGATGATACAGCAGAGAGGACGGCTGCAGTTGTCAGGTGCTCAAAGACTAGTGTCACTGGTGTCTTAAACGAATGGAAACGTCATAGTATACCAAGCATTCGTGAGCAGGCATAACTGCGCCTGTAGACGAATGTGAACCTAATCGAATGCGAAAATGTGAGGCGCGTGACGTCTGGAGCAGTTTATCAAGTGTAATCGTTATCAAAGAAGAAAATCTTTATTGTACAGTAAAGATACAATAATGTGCCCGCCACAGCCAGGAGGCCAGGGGCTTGACAATGATATAGAAATATAAAAATATGTACAGTATAAAAATTTGTGCAGTATAAAATATTACATAACAATTAAAAACGTAGCATTAGCCATTCAATAGATATGAGTATGTACATAGTTGTGAGGCAGACAGTACACCAAGGTATGTACACGTTCATATGTACAAAGCACATATTTAAGCATATTCACACAAGTCAGAAAATTTCACAGTGCCACGTTATTGTTCGGTATTGCATTTTCTTGTGAAGACAGTTCGTCGATTTTCCTGCGACGTGCCGTTATGCACCTCATAGGAGATAGAAGATGGAGATATCAGTATGAGTCGACATCAGGGGCCAAACAAAAGGGGAACAAGTTCGGCCAACGAGCGCCTGTAATTGCGATCAGAAGCGAATTTCTGCAGGTCAACTCCGATCATTAGCAGGGCTTGTACTGTAGGAAGTACTTGTCCAGGTAGGAATCTGTCACTGATCTTCAGCCTGTTCCGTTGTAGCTGAAGAAGAGGGGTGGCTCGTAAGGACGGAAGTGGAACATGCCACTGGCATATATCCCAGAAGTCAGGGGAGTTGATTTTGCCAACCAGCATTTTGACTGTGGTCACAGTTCTCCTCATGCTGATTATTTGAGGCAGCCGTGGGATTTGGAGTTGGTCGGCCATGCTGGTGGTCCTCTGCTGAGGGGGGAGTCGATGTTTGTGGGTTGCCCACTTCAATATCCAGTATTCACTGGCGAAGATGGGCTTCATGAGAGAAGGTACTGCGGATGTCCATATTTCAGAGGCATACAGAAAGGTAGGATACACAATGGTTTCCAGATATCTGATTGTGGTTAATGAGAGCACATCACAAAGCATCAGTATCTCTATCATACGAATAATCCTGCAAAGAATGAACTGTGGGAGTAAGAGACCTTTAAGGAAGTCACCGAACTCGAAAACCAGCCGGAAAATTTGGCTGCGTTTGTGCCAGGAACCCAAAGGATGGATGCAGGAGGATGGGAGCAAGTCATGTGGTCCGATGTTTTTCTGATTTACGCTTTTCAGCATTGAGGAAAGAAAGAGCTCACTTACAGGAGGCACTGGAGCTACCCTATTGTGCACATTCCACTGGAGGGCACCGTGAATGCAGGCATCTGTGAATATCGTTGCGGTGCGTGTATGCTGAGCAGTGTTGCATATTTACCTCTATGCATAGTGGCACTGTCATCCACTGTGCCAAATATGTGAAAAAGTGTATTGAGGAGCACGAGTAAGATTTCAAGCATTTGCCCTGGCCTGATGAATCCCATTGAGCGTCTGTGGGATGAACAGGAAAGGAATTGGGGACAGTGTTATTAAATGGATTGTACAGTGTTCCTCGTGTCACTTTTCAGCCCCCTTGTTGACTCCATGCCACTTTGTGTTGCAGCATTGATTCCGGCTAACGGCAGTCCAACACGCTAGTAGTTTTTGACCTTAATAAAGTAGCCAGGGATGTAATAAGGAATATAAAATAATATAAATTTAGTCGAGTTGTCTTAGTAATTTTGTATGTTATTTAGTTCTAGTAGATAATTGCCTTTTTCTTTTTTGAGTAAAACTATGTAGACTGGCTGAATTAGTTGGGCGAGAGTTGCATGGTTATTATTTCTTATCTCGGAAACTCGGACTGTTCTACAAAAGCAGGCGAATCCTGTCCTAGAATACATGCAATTTACAAATATTACGCTAACCCGTCATGGTTTTGTAAGTTCCAAAACGGACTAACCATAACTTATTTAGAGGCTGTACTTTGAACATTATCCATAGTCACCGACAACCCACGTTTCTTTCCACTTTGGTGTAATTCTGTGTCCAGCCTGGAGAGATGTCGTGATTTAACTCTTTCGTCACCTTTTTTTTATGCATCTGTATTCATAACTTGCTGTGTAATAAACTGATTTATCCATTCTGGTTCAAAATAAATTTTTAATGAAGTAACTAGAAAATCGAACCTGTTAAACAAACTCGGAAAATTTCCTTACCATACGCCAAAATTGATTAAAAGATATTTGCAGAGATTCAGAAGGTAAAAGAAAATAATAATAATAACTAGGAGCTTCACCCCTGCTCGCCAACCCCCGTGCACGCTTTTCTGCGTAAAATGTAGATGGAGGTATGACGGAGTAAGTAAAATCTTTTCTAAATAAAGGACACACCTGTCGAAACGCTCTGATCGATATCTAATCAGGAAATGACCTATGTAAGTATTTACCTGTGCATTTATAGTGACGTACTTGCCCCGCCCACTTGTACAACGTGACCCGCATCCCTCTTCTGCCATTGGCCACAACACCCCCCCACCACGCAGCATTCTTCGGGTTTCATAATGCAGGAGGAACATTATTGCATCCGAAAGAGCAGGACTAAAATACTGTATTTAACTATAACTACATTTAACGTTATGGAGGCAGTTGTCTTTCAGCGCGTCTCACATACGCGCTCTACATTGTCAACAGCAAGTGTCTGAGGAATTTATTGTAGCTTAAACACAGAGCGTACAGATAAAGCAGAAATATATGAGCTTTCGGCTATATGGTAGCCTTCGTCAGAATTAAAATACATGAATGGCAGTGGAATGAAGATGTGCACTGCCAGGTGCGTGAGACGCGAGGTTTAATTGTTTGTTGACGTCTGTGGCTGTGACGCATGATGACGTGGCCAGCGCTTGTCCAATGACAGAACTACTGACTCTGTGATCGGGTTGACTTGGTAACCACTGTTCCTGTTTAAGGATTTATCCGAAGATTTTATATTTAATGATTCCAACCAGGTACGCTTTAGGTAATGGTGGGATCTGTCTACCACCACGACATCGCGGTGTGGGTCGATGTCGTGGTGGGTTGTCCAGACATGTTCGGCGATAGCTGAGTGTTCTATATCCGCTAAACGGATCGCTCTTTTGTGCTCCGAGAGACGTTTCTCGAGTCGACGTCCAGTCTCTCCGAAGTAGCAGCTAGTGCAGTCACGGCAAGAGATGCGGTAGACTAAACCGCTCTGCAGAAGGGTGGGGACAGGTGTTTTCACGTTGGAAATGAAAGAACGCAGTTTCCTGCCTGGGAGCTGGATGCTTAAGCTACAATAAATTCCTCAATGAATCCAGAGCGCGTAGGCCTGTTTCGTTAGTGTCTGATTCTGCCCAGTAACCCATTTAATGTTCATTCCATTTAACGTTCACCAACCTCGTGCACGTGCTTCACTTGTCTGGTGCGTGGCTGCGCCCGACATTATTTGATGTTTCACTATAGCTTATTTGTATATTAACGTTACCTGAATTTCCCCGATGTAGTAGAGGTATGATTGTAAATAGTTCAGTTTTTTTGTAAATATTTGTATACTTTGGTATTGCATAATAATATTATACTAACATTATAACGAAATTTAACCGGAAATTACCTATGTAATTATTTACCTGCGCATTTGTAGTGACGTAATTGCCTCGCCCACTTCTCCCATTGGCTCGAATAAATATTACTAGGAGGAAAACTTTTTTTTTTAAATTTATACTAGGAGCTCTGCCCGCTGCACATGTTTTTTTACATAATATGTATAGGTATGACAAAGTAAGTCAAATCTTTTCTACGTAAAAGATAAACCTGTGGAAATGCACTGCTCGATATCATATCTAATTAGCAAATGACATATGTAATTATTTACCTGTGCATTTGTAGTGCGCGGCATTCTCGAGGTCGAATAAATATCACTATGTAATTATTTACCTGCGTTTACATAGGTCACTTAGGAAAAGTCTGGTAAACATTCGGATCTTGGGTACCACTCAATGCTCCGACTAAAAGTCAGGAAGAAGTCAATGGTTGGCAGGTGCCATACACTGTTGAGCCCTGCCCCCTTTCATCCTGGGTTGACATGCCTAGGACGTTTACCCCCCACTTGCTGTTTTAAAATTGGCAACTCGTTTTCGGATTTTAAAACAGCGGGATGGGGGAATAAACACCCTACCTAAACTAAACACCCCTCTCTCCTCGACGACACAAAACAATCAAACAAAAGGCATTCACAATAATCACCCAATCACAGAACTCGACCGTGCAATCACTCCGTTCTACGACCACGCCCACTGCACGGAGACAAGTGGTACCTAAATAATAGATTTTAGCCATAGGCTTTTTGCTTCTGGTTCCATAATGCATGAGGAATATTGGTGCATCTGAAAGAGCAGGACTAAAATATTTAACTGAAATATTTACAAACTATACAAATATTTAAAATATTTACAAATTATATTTGTAAATACTAAACTATTTACAAATATACAATATTCATTAATATACAAAAAGCGGTACAATGGAACATAAAATGTTAGACAGTGAAGCACGTGCACGAGTTTGGTGAACGTTATGGAAGTAGTTGTCAATAATTAATTGCATTTGTAGTGACGTATTTGCCTCGCCCTCTTCTCCCATTGGCGCACTATAGCCCCAGAAGCTTATGTGCCATTAGACCTCCATAACACACACACACACACACACACACACTCTTTTCCCATTGGCTCGAATAAATATCACTAGGAGGAAAACTTTTTTAATGTATAGAGAGACTATACAGAGATAATAAACCTGTTTCACCAACGAATAAAATGTATTCAAACACTCTGCTGGTTGTCGTCCCATGCGTAGCGTAGACTAAATGTCCACGCTCAACGGCAAGAGTAGGCAGCCCCTTTGTTTTTATAGGGAGACTACAGAATTGACATCCAACGAGCTGCAAAGTTTGAAGTGAAAATTTCACTATGATAATGAGTGATAATTTTAAGCTCGTTACTTTCCCTTAAGAGGAGAGAAATGTTTCTTCCCCTTTCGTTTCCCCCATAGTCGAATATGCCAATCCCCGGAAATATGTCTGGAGCCGATATTCGATTGCTTTTCTTTCTTTGTAGAATACTTTCTCTAAGTTTCGGGTCGTACATTATCTTCCTTTTGGTTTCTTGCTCTTTGCATTAACTGTTTTTCATGTCTTCACCCCCCCCCCATTCCACTATCCTGTCATAATGCTGTATAAGTGTCAATCGTTTCATAATGAGACCTACACATCCCAAAATGTTATAAATTTTCTTTTTGTACATTATAAGATACGTACACTGCCATACATAAAAAGAAATAAAATTCACAAATCATTGTAATTTGTTGATTTAGTTGATCTCCTGCAGTAAACAGTTACAATGAAATTGTAAACCCCTCTTTCCGGGGTGGATATACAGAAATTTATTTATTGGAATTCGTTTTTCAAAATATACTTCCACAATACACTGGTGTTCAAAGAAAGCGCATCACCCCTTAAAATTGTAATTGTCGTCCGAATAACGCAAGTATATGGCAATATTTCTTACAGATTGCATCGGATAAGATTGGCACTCGTAAGTGATGACGTAATATTGCATCAGCTGTTACTTAGTTGTGGTCGCTCTGCAAGAGTTGCAGCCACTCCTTGCTTGTGTCAGGATGGCGAGTTACGTGCAGTTGAAGCCACGAAGAAAGAGTGCTATTGTTGCTTTACTTGAGGAAGGATGTTCTTCCCGTCATATTGCTTATAGAGTGTCTTGTAATCAGTCGCTAGTGAGTAGATTTCTTTCCAAACTCAAGAATACTGGTTCTGCTGTTAGGAAAAAAAAAGGAACCGGACGAAAATGAGTCACTACGCCAAAACGACTGCGTTTTGAAGTGCTTATGCCTTAAAAACCGTCAAGCTTCTTCGTCTGAGCTGAAAAGAAAATGGGAAGAACATACAGGAGTGGTAGCAAGTGCAGTAACAGTCAGAAGACCCTCTTCAAAAATGGACTTGTAGTCCGTCGTCCTAAGAAGAACCCTCCTCACACAAAAAATGAAAAAGGCCCGATTAATTTGGTGTAAGGAGCATGTCAAATGGATCCCCGAGCGGTGGAAGTCAGTTATTTTCTCGGATGAGAAGAAATTCAACCTGCATGGCTCTGATGGGAGACAAACGATTCGCCGTAGACGTGGTGAAAAATACCATCCGGACTGTATGGTGTCCGAAGTGAAATTCCCTACCAGCCAAATGATATTGGGGTGCATTTCGTATCACCTGCTGTTTATAAAAGGTTCCGTAAATGCCAATGGATACCTGGCTATATTGGAAGTCAAATTGCTGCCGACCATTTCAACCTGCCAAGTTACTGCATCTTTGAGGACGACTCTGCTCCTTGTCAACGGGCTAAATGTGTAAGTAGGCACTTCTGTAGTTACTATAGCTTCATTTCTGCATTACGGGTTCGAGAATAATGTGTTTACTTTTGTTACAAGTGAAAAAATGGTTGGAAGAACGGTCCATTACAACTGTTAGCCAGCCAGGAAACAGCCCGGACCTGAATCCTATAGAGAACTGTTGGCATCGTGTGGAATCTGCAGTTGCCAGAAAGAAACCTAAGACCCTTCGTGAACTTCAGGAAGCCATAATTCGTGTTTGGAACCACGAATTATCAGTTGATTATCTTCAGAAATTGATCTTGTCAGTGCCTCGACTGCGTGCTGCTGTCATCAGGGCCAGAGGCGGTTCAACTAAATATTAGTTTACACCTGGTGAACTTTTCATTTTGTTTTCCATTTCAAATGATAAACTGAAGCAAATTGAGGGCTTCTGATAACATTTCAGCCTCAATTGTCGTGTTTACCAAAACTGTTGTATAAAGTTTGCAACTGCTTATTTTGGAATATTTTGATAACACCTGTCAAATATTACTTAGCTTTGCTTTAACTATTAATAAATATCTTTTGTTTATATTTCTATTTGTGATGCTAGTCATTAATGTAACATATCATCGCGAAAAAGGGTTAGAAATATGAAATTCCTAGGTGATGCATTTTCTTTGAACACCAGTGTATATGGCATTTCTTCCTCCTAGTTTCTGGGAAACAACAGGCAAGCTGACTGTTGGAAGATATGATAATCTCGTTAGATTGCTTTATAATCTCTTTATTGTTAGATTTAAAAATTACGAAACTCCAAAACGTATTCCATTTTCTCTGTATCTCATTCACTCAACGTGGGCTGTGTAGCCAAGAAATCTTTGGCATCCAGCCTGGCATAACTCCAACATCTGTTTATCACTTTAAACTTGTTTCACAACAGAGTACAATTACTTTAAAGAATTTAGTTGCTCTCATACTTTATTTAACATTTTAAGACCTTTTTTGAAGTAATGACGCCTCCCATCAGTGCTAGTGACAGTAAGTTTGACCTCCATAGTTTGCTAGTAGTTGTTAGAAGCCTAGGTTTGAATTATTTGATAAATCCGTTTCAAGTGTGGATAATTTAGCCAGTTTCGCATAGAGATACGGTGTTCTCTGCAGAATCTTCCTAGGATTTTCATCTTACAAAAAGAAAATTTACAGACTGTCATTACTTCAATTTACAGATCATAACGGCTCATGGTCTGATCTGTCTTGATAATAATCAAAATAAGCACTTGAATATATCAGAGTTAGATTTCATTCGCATCAGTTTCAGTTAGCCTTTATGTGTGCATTTTCCTGAAACAATTGGAATGAGGCAAGTGATTCGAGAATCTGTTTCATATGGAACGCTCTTGTCAAGTTTTTTCCCATTATTTTGCTATTGCTGTGTGCCATACCGATTTCATTATTTTGCCATTGCTGTGTGTCTATCCGTGTCTTACCGAAATATCTCACTGTAAGTTATTTCACATATAATTTTTTAAATAAATTAATGAGCTTCTAATGAAGTCGTTAATGCTGATATATTTAGAATTTGAGACATAGTGCCACTTAGAGATACGATACTGGGTTAGATTAGGGGCCCTAGGTACTGTACTCTGTTTGGTGTTTGTAGGCCCTAGGTACTCTTCATTCCGACGCTTCACTACATTATACAATCATGTTAAAATGCCTTTGCGTTAAATCTAATTTTTTGTTTTTAAAGAAATTCGAAAGTGGTTTTGAAGTTATTTCCACAACACTTACTCCAGCACTAATTTACTCACAATGGAACGTTGATGACGTTGTTAATGATTTTGCTAACAGAACAAGCCAAAGAAAGATTTTATTTGAAGAATTTTATTGCTGGAATAAAATTGTTGGATTCAATTCGAATTATATATTTTTTTTCGGGTCCCCGTTTTTTCTATGCTCTAGGCACAATGCTTAATGGAAAAGACGGCCCCGATCTAACGTAACACAACTTAACCTAAAAATGGTCATGATCCTGATATCAGGTTGAGTTACGTTACGATATTCCCAAGCAGGCCTAGGGTAACTTCAAACAAATAAAATCACTTATCAAAGCGGTTAATTGAAACGTGTCAAAATAGCCAGTCAGCCACTATCGGAAAGGCAGTTGTCGACAGTGTCGGATTTTCCGCACAGCAAGCTGGATTTTCTAGTACTAATAATAATAATGAGAGGTCACACACACACTACCAATTTCAACAACACGTAACTTGTGAATGAATTGGGCAAATTTCCATACCCTACGCTAAAACTACAAATTCAGATATTTGGATAGATTCAGAAGATAAAAGAAAGTGAAAACTACCTGATTCACTAACAAATAAAATAAATCGAAACAGTGCGCTGGTTTTAATCTCTCTCTTAGCTTAGACCAAGGATTATCAAATCTTTTTTTGTTAACGTACCACTTAAGAAAAGAGAGAGAGAGAGAAAAAAACCCGGAAAGTTATTGTTCTCAACCTATGCTTTTGACTAAAGGCTTAACTGCTATGATTAACTCAGAGTCGAGAATCGAACTCGCACCTCTCCAAACGAGTGACGTAACCACCATACTGTCATGGAGGGCTGGCATATATTCGATACTATATACTTTTATATATAGAGAGAGAGACGTGAACTAATGTTATTAGTGGAGTCCCTAGGGGTTCGATGTTGGGCCTACTTGTTTTGCATATTTATGAATGATATTGATGAAGGTATATCAGGATTAATGTCCAAGTTTGCAGATGATACAGAGGTTGGCACGGTTGTTAATGACAGTAATGGCAACGTGCTACTGCAACAGGATCTAGAAAAGTTGGGTAGATGGGCTGAGAAGTGGCAACTGAAGTTTAACCTTGACAAATGCAAAGTACTGCATATGGGTAGAAATAACCCCAGAGAAACGTACCAACTGTGTGGTACTACACTTAAGGTGGTAGAAAATTAAAAAAACCTGGGAGTAATTGTGCAGTCAGATATGAAGCCTGATTGGCAGCCTGTCTGCAGAACAGGCTGCCAGAGCAGATCATGGGGTATTGTTAATGATATACAGGAATTTTGCTAGTAAAAAAAGAGGGGTGATTATCCCTTTGTATAACGCAATGGTCAGGTCAGGTCACGCCTTGAGTACTGCGTACAGATCTCATTTTAGGAATAATGGAGGAATAATCTCATTTTAGGAGGCCTCATTTTAGGAATAATGTAAAGTTGCTTGAGCGAGTATAGAGAAGGGCAACAAAATTGGTGAGTTGAACGAAGGAGCCCTATTACCAAGAGAGGCTTAAGTTCTGCAAATTGCAGCGGGTGAAGACTGGGCACCTGCGAGGCGATCTGATTGAGGTGTATAAGGCCTTGAATGAGTTGAGCAGGCTCAGTTCTGATGGGATTCTTCCTTTTGCTCAGATTACGAACCTGAGGGGGGACATATATTAAAATTGAGGAAGGACAGTTGCAGAGTAAATTTACGGAAATTTTCCTTTAGCCAGCGGGTAGTTGATTGCCGGAACAAACCATCTGTCGTTGTGGAGCTGATAGCTTAAATAAATTCAAGGGGGAACCGGACAAGAAGCTTTTAGAGGGAATGGATGTGTGAAATGTTTTTTTTTTTTTTTTGGCTAATGCTACATAAGCTTACTTTCTTGTATCACATGCCTCTGCTAATACTACGTGCCCGAGTTAGATGGTCTTTGAGCGAATTTGCTTGATCCATCTCCCCAGACAGCTGGTTTTCAAACCAGTAATAGGCAAACCGCCGTATTGTGGTGCCTCATGTTTCCATTTGCCTCTGCGCAAATTCGAAAAAAAAAAAAATAATAATAATAAATAATAAAAATAAATAAATAAAATAAAATAATAAAAACTAGGGGGCTACGCTCGCTTCTTTTGATAAAGTAAAACACAATACTTGCTTTCGACACTGTGTGTCGCTTCCTTTGCTATGAATTCATAAATACGTTACATACGGAAATCAAGGTTGTTACAAATCAGTCATGCTAGATAAACATAGTGCGTGACTACGCTCAAACAGAAGCTTGTTTTACCACAGTAACACAAGCTTCTGTTACGTATTTTAGTATTTGTTATGTATTACCACGTAACCCGCATCTCTCTTCTCTCATTGGCTGAATAAATATCACTAGGAGGAAAATTATTTTAATGTATAGAAAGATAATATAGTTGAATTCCAAAGTAGCAGAATAGATTAGAATGTAATCAGTTACATTTAAATAATGCCCAGAAAACCTTCCAAGAATTCGTAAAATGAAAAACACACAAATGTTTTTCATGACTACGGGCCAGGAAGTGGTGATTATCGTTGTCTGTGCAACTAGGAGAAACAAATCAATACAGAACGGGATCTGTCTATGTGGAATTGGCTACTGCGTGAACTAGGTTGATGACAAAGTACGAAGGATTACTTTGATTTCACGTATAACTGCATTTGTCTGCATTTCGACTTGGGCAGTTTAATACAGTCCGAATTCGGAGTAGATGGTTAAAAGCAGAAAGATTATAGTAGCCGGAAACTTGGCGTTGAACATGTGTGTGTGTGTGTTTTTTTTTTTTTTTTTTTTTTGGTTCGTTTCTTTTGTACGACCATCCAACACAGGGTTGATAATACGATATGCTGTTGTTAATTTCGTGAAGAGGAAAATTCTTAGATTCTTTAACTTTTCTGACATTCATGGGATTTAGTTTAGTTTCATTTCAGAGTAACAAAAATCTTGAACCTAAAAATATACTAGAAAAAATTTGACACATTACTGTATGAAGCAGGCTTATTTTATGTAAGGTCAGGAGAAACGGCATTTGAAAAGGAATCCTTATTCATCCGCTGCACTGAAGACGGTTGTCTCCTATCGAGTTGCACTCGCTTCAGAAAACCAGTCGTGCAGTTTGAAACGCTCTCCTTATTTCAATGGATACAATATGGTCTTTTGGGAATTGATATACTAGAAGCATGTTCTTGCATCTTAAGCTTCTGCATGTGTAAACAGAATAATTGTCATATGTTGTCCCCTCCCCCAAATATTGGATCTTTTTTGTCGTTTTGTGGCGTCACCCTTAGCCTCAAATTCGGACAGCCCCATTCCCCCCCCCCTTTTTTTAAGATTGTTTTGGGTTGCATACTGGTGAATCCCAGCATGGTATCCGGCTGTGGGATTAATTCATAACAGACGGCACCACAAACCAGAACATTCCGCGACGAGCGAGGTTTGGTATTATGTGCGGCATTTGACAGCACGAAGCTTCATAATACATTCTTGGCAGCCGTTGCAGTCAAAGGAATTCGTACTTGTTCGGTTACTGCGCAACGAACCTTCCATGGCCCGTATACGTGGAGACACAGGTGCCTATCCATATCCCACTTAGTGCTATCTAAAGAAGGTATGAATATGCACATTGGAGTACGAACTAGTAAGTTTCCTAACTATTCATAGATGAATCCAGGTTCTTTTTTGCAGACAACATCCTTATGCCCTCACCGGTATCAATGGATATAATTGCCATTATTCCCACACCGGGTAGAAAATACCTGGTTTCAAACCCAGTTAATAATGCGAGGAATTTTTTTGATTTTTTTCACAACGTGGTTAAATTAGTTGGTTTCAGGCATCGTTTTTCTCCCGAAAACGCAAATTTTTCGTTCATCAAACAGGAAAATCGATCACAGGATACACGCAATATACAGAATAATATATTGTCGCCTCATAGCCTTAGCGCTTTGCACTTAACACAGACACAGTACTTAATATCAATATGGGTGCAGACAAAATTGATGAAGGCAAATGTAGAGAGTACCCGGAATATTGCATCTGCATAACAACATTGTCGAAAGATTTCATTTTAAGTAGAAACCTCATGGTTCAAAAACGCTTCATTCTTCATGTTCTTTTTTATTGATTAACACTTATCATTTTTTCTGTTTAATATTTTACAATCCCCTCCCCCAAAAATGTCAGTGAATAGAATTATCAGATTACAAAGTGTTATTTTTAGTTAGTACTGTTTTACTGTTTACGCTAATGATTTGTCAACCCTATTTCAGTCTGTTAATGTTGAGTGGCAACTCTATGCAGACGATATTAAACTTTACAAAGTTATTCGTTCTTCAACTGAAAGAGATTAACTCAAGTCCTGTTTGATTCCCTCTCACTCTGGCTCAATAAAAATAACTTCTTTCTAAACCTGTTAAAATGTAAATTATGTCGCTTTCGCTCGAATCGTGTAGTTAGACCAGAGGTTCCCAAACTTTCTCGGTTCACGGCACTCTTAGTATCCCAGTAATTTTTTCACCGCACCCGTATAGATCACTGCAAAATTAAAAAGATACGATGGAATGGATACCGTACACCTTTTTATAATGAAATAAATGTATAAATTTAAAAAAAATAAAAAAAAATAATAATTTTAAGTAACTTAAACCGAAATTACATGATATCCCAAGAATGTTGTTGCGGTACACTAGTGTGCCGCGGCACCCCGGTTGAACCACTGAGTTCGACCCTCCATCCTTACTGATTATTATACTGCAAACTATTTAATTGCAAGTACTGATTCGTTCAAGGATTTAGGTGTCCTATTTCGACCTGACCTTCATCCCTCTTCCCACGTTGATCATGTAATGTCTCACACTTCTAAACTTCTTGGATTAATTACACTTCCTCTGTTTTCAAGAGTGACAAAGTTATAATTCTTCTCTACAAGCAGCCTATACTTCCTATTTTTGATTATTGTAATATTATCTGCTCCCCACAACAGAAATATCTTTCTCAAAGACTTCAGAGAATTCAAATTAAATTCATTAAATTCGTATGCTATCGAAATCATATTGCCTTTCTCCGGCGAAATTATGGAGCTCTTTGTGGTCGCTTCAGAATCATTCCTCTTCACTCTAGATGACAACTCCATGGGTATCTTTTTGTTTACAATATCATAAACTGTGTTATCGATTCTCCATTTCTTCTTGAACAAATACCTTTCGCTATACCTTGTTTGAGTTCTCGTTATAAAATTAATTTCTCATTGCCTGTTCCTCGTACTCACTTATTTGGTAGTCTCTGTTTCGTTTCCTTCAGGTAATGAATTATTACAATATTGATTTTACTCTTAATTCATCTATCTATAAGAATTTGCCCCTTACTCTGTTTTCTTAATGTAAATTTTGCATGTATTTTAATTCTAGTTCTATATTGATTACTACTGTTTTGTATTTTACGTAGTTTCTAGCGTTCTCACCTTTGTTTAGGGTCTGTGTGTCCTGTGTGTGAGAAACGTGTATATAAATAAATACATACTGTATGTATTTAATGTATATTAATTAAGCTTAATTAATATGCCTTATTTTTATTTTGCTAACCTGTGGATAACATTCTTCCGATTTTCACGTATTATTTAATTTTAATTGGTAAGGTAACTAAGCTGTTTGTTTTCCATGGAGGATTTGTTAATGCAAGGAGATGCTAGAATGCGATTCCTCCCCATCCCTGTATTGAGTTATTTCAAGATGTAATCGGGCAACTGCCCCTTAATGAATGACTAGGCTCTTCCTAACTGAGCACTACATACTGAACGATTTCTTGGGGAATAACGAGATCAAGCAAATGGGATGGCCTCGATTTTCCCTGGACATCACTGATCCTTCAACATTCTTCTAGAGAGCATGCGTGCCAATTCCTGCAGACTATCCTGAAACGCTTGATATATAGTTCCAGTATTATGAACTTTTGCAGTGTTAGTATTGGTATTAAAATGCCATAATAATGCAAGGAAGAACACTTATTCTACATCTGCCAGGAAAAAAAAAAACATAATAAATAAATACATTTCTCATCTTATTCCTGGAGGCACAAGTGTCTACGGGAATAATTCCACCTAATAATAATAACTATCCGATTCCTCGAATTTTTACAAACTGTCAACTCGGCCATCCTTGCAAGTAACTTTTAGCGCCCATTTACCAATCTAGTTGCCTTTCTCTGCACCTTCTCCAGAGGCTCTAAATCTTTTTTTTTTTTTTTTAGATTCGGCCCCAGACTTGGATACAATATTCCAAGTATGTCCGCAGTGTCGTTTTATAGAGAGGGACAATGACCTCTCTACCTCCAAAATTCTTTAATTGTAGATAGAACGTCATGAGCCCTTCTTTCCGCCCTGCTTACACTGCGTGTTGAACTTCATGTCATCCATCCCTAATCCTAATATCTTTCGTTCGAGTACCGGAGAAATTTCTGAAGGCTTCTTCAATGGGGCTGTAGTGACCACTTTGACGTCACTTTAGCATTTAGTATACCCACACTGTGCATTCTTTTTGTTTCAACCTAAATTGACACCGCTGAGAAGGGTACAGATCTCCTCGCATGACAAATGGCATACAAAATATAAATTTAAAACTATGTATCAATATATATTTTAAAAAATAAATAGTAACTCAAGTTATTACTTGTGATTTTTGATCAGTACGGAACTAAAAAAAAAATAAATAAATAACTTTAGATATAGCTGCCTTTTTAAAATTTTATTAATTTTTATTAACAGTGTAATTATTCTAGCCCTTGAGCATGACTAGAAGTTTTGAATATACAGTACATTCATAATATTTTGCCTAACACTCGGCGGCTTTTTACGATTGAGATGTTGTTGGTGAATTTGACTCTTTGTTGTCCATGTTTAAGCACACTGTATTCTGTCCCAAGTCGAATAGAAATACATCAATCATGGGAGTGACATCACATTTTTTATTTTTATATATACAAAATTAAAATTAAAAGTGCTGTCCCTTTCATAAAAAATGCAGAGATCCAAATTTAACGTTATATAAATAATGTTAAATGCTATTAATACCATTAAGATATTATGTGTACATTTGGCGTACAACATAAAACAGGTGTAAATGGTTAAAATAGGCGTTTCTTTTGATGTCAACTTAGGGTTAAGTAGTGTAGTCATGCAGCTTGTCAGCTACTTGACTACACTGCTTAACTCTAGTAGTGAGTGCAGTAGCACGCGCGTTTTAGTTGACCGTGGTTCCAGTCTACTTAGTGCTAAATATGGATAATACTGCAAGCTTTATTTATTTATTTTTTTTTTTTAGTAATTATAGTTTACAATATCAATAAGTTCAGTCCTTAGTGTTTAATGTTCATTTAAATGTGCTCTAAAAGTAGCAACTACTACTAGGTTGACAACTCCCAATCCCCAAGGGTGTCGTATTATTATGTATATAGCAAATATTATTATGTATTTGCTTTCCAGAATATAAAGGATGTCCGTGTTATTACAAAGCAATCCAGGTTCTTGCATGGAGACGGACTGTTTTTTTTTTTATTAAGTTGTAAGGTTCTACCATTGTTTTATTTGATAATAATCAATTAAAATTTAATTAATTAAGAGCGAACGAGTGAGTGGTATGTTTATTTTTAAACTAACCCAAATGAAATCATTAGTTTTAGCTGTGTGGATATCGCACTGTTTCATTTATCATTTTAGGCGGTATTGCAAAGTTTGACAACCCCTGGTTTACAAGATCCCACATGTCATAAATATCATTAGAATACGAGTATACTTTGATTACAGAGATATAAAAGCAAGAACCAGCTGAAAGAAAATGCAAGTGAAGATTACCGCTTCTTATAGTTATCTCTCCTTTGCCCCTCAGCTTAAGACAAGCCTACTTCCCCACCACTTCCCGGATCTCTCCACAGTAGCTGTTACGAGTCACCTTCACAGGGCAACACCGACAGAGATTCAAATTTGGACTTTTTTTTTTAGATTACTTGTAGTTGACATTGGCAGTTAAAATTTTTCATTTGAAGTATCATTTGATGTAATCTATAAATGGGCAAAATTCAGATGTGGTTTATATACAACAACGTTGACGGTCCCCTTGTGAGAACCTGGATTGATTCCCTTTCGTTGAAAATACAGGCATTTTCCGATTTACGTTGTTTCATTATAATGTTTCTAATTTTATATTTAAGAAGTTCCGCTTCTTCTCCCGCATCGTCACGAAGTATTGTTTGGAAGGAAATCTCAGTAACAGGGCCTCTCTCTTGTTTTTGTCACTCTGCATGTCCACCCTGTTAATATTTGAAGACCTATATGACAACATACAAGTCGTTTGAATATCAACAAATACGGTCTCCTTATTGCAACTGATGAATCAAAGTGTAATAATCACATTCAGAGCCTATTATTCTGGAGGACCATATGACAACTGAGCATAGGTATAGTGTTTTGTGGCAGGCGCCGCTGGTGGTTTCCCGCATCTGCGCCGTGGTACTTTGTGAAGAAATACAGAATTTCTGTACAAGCCAGAAAAAGTGTAATGTCTGGTTTGTGTCAAAGTAGCGTTATGTTCTGTTGTTATGTCACTGGCTTCTTGGCTGCAGGACCCCCTAATGGAACCCTGAGTTGCCCGCCACCACCACTGGGAGGTGAGCCAGGCTGGCCTCTGCCAGGGTCTCCTGAGCTTCCTGACAGATACCAAGTTAAAAAAAAAAAAAAAGAAGAAGAAGAAAACGAGGGAGATAGCTAAAGAGGGGGAAGTTAAAGTGGGAAGGAAGAAGGAGGACGTGGAACGTGGAAAGAAGCCGTCCTCCGGATGACGGAAGTAGGGAGAGAATGAAGGTTGGAGCCCTTGGCCTGGGGACCCCATCCACCCAGGGCCAAGGAAAGAAAAAAGATTGCAGGGTAACAGTTACAGTTAGTAGAGCTCATCTTGCAGAAAAAGATGTTCCTGATGGTGTGTGTTTTTGTGATCAATCTTGTCCTGTAATCCTCATAATAAGAACAGTAGTACATTACATGCTCCCATCTTTCAGGTTGTCGCATGTGCAAAGTGGTTTTGTTCGATGCCCAGATCTGTTAATTTTTTACTGAACGGTCCGTGTCCGGCAAGTAAGAAAGTTGGAGGCCCGGTGAAAACCAGGGAGGAGACTTTGGGTAAGTTTGGGCAACAGAAGGTAGGAAAAGTTTGGTAACAGCTCCTTTGCTTTTGTTATCGTATGCGTCTTGCCAAATTTCGACGAGTTCGTTTGCAATACGTTTTCTTTCTCTTTTGGGATCGTTGGCCAGATCAAGGTGGATGTCAAGGATCCCAGAGGGAATACCTCTCTTCAGTCTTTGAAATAGTCCTCTCTTGAATACCTCAAGATACAGGGGTAGATATCCTGCGAGGACTTGAAAGGGCCGGCATACTAACAGTGCGACAGGCTCAAGTAACTGCCGAGCATAACTCTCTGAATTGAATACAACTTAGCTTTATTTCGCTGGAAGTTGGCTCTGGTACACACCACACTGCCGCACCGTAGCAGACAATTGGCAAGAAGATGGTTTCATAAATTAGTGCGATTGTCCGTCGTTTAAGGCCCAGTCTGCCCTACTAATTCTGGCAATCAGTGCCATGTATTTCCTAATTTTGGTTGCAACATGAACGATATGCGGGTAAAATGTCAACTTCATATAGAGGATGATGCCTAAGTACTTTATTTCAGGGAACAATTTTTTGGCTGCACCTTTAATTTTTATTGTTGGTGATCTGGTTATTTGAAGCGATCCCTTGAGCAAAATAAACTTGGTTTTCTCACCAGAAATAGTGAGCCGGTGTGTGGAGGCCCAGCTCTGGAGCTTTCTGAGGGCCAGATTGGCATTCACTTCCAACTTGAGAACAAGCATAGATAATCAAATCAAGACTATGTCGTCTGCAAAAGCCAAAGACACAGCACACTCAAGGTTCATCTCCAGGAACTCGTCCAAGACAGTGCACCAGAAGAATGATCCAAGGACCGAGCCCTGAGGACAACCCTGGGTGACCAGCCTGGAGACTTGCTGGTACTTGGTGAGCATGATCTTCCACTGGTTGAGGTATGAGGAAATGCATCTGTAAAAGTTGAGAGGAGTTTTGGCATGTCTAAGCCTCCTGAGGATGCTTGGCCACCACAGACGATCAAGTGCACCAGCAAAATCCACTGTGATGGCAAGGGACTATTTCACAGGACTATTTTTTGCCGAAGCGATGAGGTACTGAAGAGCATCCTCCGTACCAGTTCCATGTTTGAATCCGAATTAGCGGGAGGATGCCAGGTTTGATTCTGTGTAGTGTCTTTCCATCCGAGTGTGTAGAAGCCTTTTAAGCAGTTTGGAGAGGACAGGAAGCGAGGAAATTGGTCTGTAAGAGTGGAATTTGTGGAGGTTTTTCAGGACCTTTGATGATAAGTTATGATAAGATATTAGCCTCCTTCCAGATTTTTGGAAAGTATCCAGACCCAAGACAGTTGTTGAAGGCAGCTAGTAGGTGGTGAGGAAATCTTTCAGCAAACTTTTTTAAGACATCCGCCTCAAGGAGATCATTTCCAGTAGTTTTATTGTCTGGTTTTGTGCAGAGCAGTTTGAAGTTCGTCCAATAAAAAGGGCGCTTCAGTTTGATCGGTTGAATATTCCTCGTTCCTGGTAGTACATTGTTGATTAGCAGACATGGGATCGCTGTCATTCGGAAAGATGAAGTCCAACATATTGTTGACGGATTCTTTCCAAGTTAGGGTGACTGAACCATCTGGTTTCAATGCTGAACATAGGACTTCTCCCCTGGGGAGTTTGTTGGTCACGAAACGGTATACCACTCGCTGTTATCCATTGAGGAAACCAATTCCTGCCAGAATTTTTTCTTGGATTTTCTGATATTATCTGTGTAGGCATTTCGGAGCAATCTGTAGGTTTCTCTGGCAGCGTCAATTTCAGGGAGAGGTAGTGAAGCACGAGCCCTCTGGAAGGCCTTGCGGGCATGACATACTCCTTTTTTCTGGCTGTCCAATTCAGGGTTCCACCATGGGACAACAGTGCGAATATGTCTACGTTTTGGAATGGCAGTAGAACAAGCTTGCTGGATACTTTTGGTTAGTGTTATTGCATTATCCTCAAGAGTGGTTTGGGTCAGGATGATAGGATCGGTAGGTAGCACGTCTTCAAGAACTTGGTAAAAGCGTTTCCAATCCACTTTTTCGTACAATACCTGATGACATCTCAGGGAATAGTGGGGACAAGATGAACAGAGCGACACAAGGAGAAGGTGATCGCTCTGTGGTCAGAGGTTCATGCATCATTAATTTTCAAGTTGGTAAATTTACTTGCGATGGATGGCGAGGCTATGGTCACGCCAATGGTGCTCTCCCAGAGGGTACTGCTGAAGGTTGGAAGGTTTCCAGTCTGGTTTAAGATACGGAGATTGGATGACATAATGTAGTTTCCCAGTTCTTCACCATTTCTGATGCCTGTGTGGTCTGGTGTTGTGTTGTGCCACATTGGAGAGTGAAAATTTGCATCCATTGCTATGAGAATTTATCCCCTGGGAGAACATAAATAGCTGTGTGTATTAAATTTATAGCGTGGGAAATGGGTTGTCCTGGTTTACTGTAGATAGAAAGAACGTGAATAGACCCAAAGGCTGAGTTTATATGAGCACATGCACTTGTGGGTGTGCAAAGGGTTGAAATCTGACTAACTGAGACATCGGTGTTTCTTACTGCGATTGCTGTCCATGGTTCTTTAGAAGTAGTTTGAATTATCCTGTAGTGGTTGGGATATCCTATGATTTTTTCCATGTGAGAGTAAGGTTCCTGTAATAGTATAATGTCTGGTGTTCCTCCTGTGCCTTGAGCTTTACTTGGTCATCCACTGTCTGTGCTCTTTGCGCATTTAATTGAATGAATCTGAGCTCCCGAGTTTCTCCTATGTGGGTCTTCTATCCATAGTTTATGCGTAACTGGTGCATACGCTTGGCTTTAAGGCATACAGCGCAGGTTGATTCCCTGTTGGAATGGTGGTGGGATAGATTTGTGCTTTTACAGTTGGCATATATGGCTGTTTTCTTTGTTTGGACATAGACGGTATTTGTGGCTACGTTGGGCACAGTGGCCACACGTAGGTTACCGCTGGCTACACGTATGAGAAGTGTGACCAAATTCGAGACATCGGTAACACTTTGGTACCTACATGCTCATGGAACCTATGGCTTCCCCAACTTACAAAGATCCGCTCCTGTTGATTTACAGCTTGCCAGACCAAAGGGGAAAGCCTCAACAACCCAGTTAACTGCAGACGAGGATTTGGACCTGGTATTGTATTTTGGGATGACATGGGCCTCCAACACATCCTCTTTTATGAGATCGCTGAGATTTTTGTGGTGTAATTCTTCTTTTAACTCCGTTGGGGTGAGAGATTTGTCTAAGTCGAATATGACAACAGAAGGCCCTTTCCGTTTAGGAGTTTCCGCTTTAAATCTGATGGAGGTCATCTGTGCACTTTGAAGTACTGTATTGAGAGCGCCTCCTCCCTGGTTGAGGTCTCTGTGACAAGACCAGCATCCTAGTTTTTCTCATGGTTTTTATCTTCAGTTTCTTCATTTCATCCTTCAGTTTTGTAGTGAGAACGTTCTTGACCGCCTCACTCGTGTCTAGCTTTGCCTCTTCTGTCGGTTTTACTATCACGACATGTGATACTGCCTTCGCTTTATCTGGCTCCTTGGTCTGTTTTGTTTGTTCAGGGATGAAGGTATCGTTGTCAAGTGTTTGGATCCTCAACGCATCGGCTTAGGAAAGGGGCCGTTGTGGCACTTTCTTTTCCCTTTCCTGTGTAATTGTTTCCAATTTGGCATGCAGCCGCTCATTATCAGTGTGGAGATGAAGTATAATACTCTCCATCTTTGACCAGATTTTGATAATACCTATTCTTCTTGCTGCTGAAATTCTATTTTTCGGTGAAGCCATAACCCTCTTAAGCATGTTCCTAAGCCTCAAGAATTTTTCGATGGATGATCCTATTAAAACGTCCTTGTCGTCCAGTGCATCATCGGGATCAGAATCCGTAGCCATCAGTTTCAGGTTGTTCAGCTATAGCAGGGAGTTACTGGGACTCAGTCCCGGACCTTAAGACCTTTCTTCGCGTTTTCCTCTTATTTCTCCGAGTTTTCTGTTCACTACCCATAGTTTCAATATCATATGATGCATGCACACCACTAGTGCGATTTGGGGTGTTTCTGTCTATACATTCTACCTCCGAGTCTGACATTTTAGTAATTGTTTTATACTCGCTGTTCCCCATACCTTCAGGCAGGGATTACAGAAGGGAGAGTAGTCGTTGTTTTGATTGTGCAACCACAACGCGGAAGGAGAAAGCCCTGAGGCAATGACTTGCAACCGAAAGCACGGCTTGAGAAAAGTTCAACTGCTAAGGAAAATGACTCCAATGCTTAGTAACTGTAGAAGATTGTCTGAGTGTAATGGCAGAGAACCCGCAGCCAGTGAAACAAGAAATAATGTTGCAAGTGCACAAAAGTTTATTGGGACAGTATGTTTGCCTTAGTTACACAAGGGGGGAACCCTTCCCAGCCAATAGGAAGAATGCACGCGGTGAACAGACACACTGTGTTCACACTCTCTAGTGACTTGTCAATGGCGGCATGGCGACCTAACCATTGACAAAGACGCTATATGACAACTGAGCAGCGAGACCGACGGCGACGACAAACCATCAGGTTGGGAGTTGTGAAGGCGATACAATACTGTATTAAGAAGTCTATAGACAACTTTGCCACACAATGGGAGGAAGTTGCTCGGGCAGCGATGGATGGTGGCTATATGGCTGGAATGTGTTCGTGGTGTTCAGTTACCAATTTTAGGGTTGGAAAATAAGATTCGTTTCGTTTCAATGAAATGGGGAAAAGTAGTGGTAGCGAAACTGGAATCGCGATGCAAAACTGGTTAACGAGGATCTGATTCAGTTGGAGTAACAAAGGATAAGAGCGTAGGAGAAAGAGGAATGTAACCAGCATTGCAAGGTTTTCAGCTCACGAAATTAACTAAAAGATTTTCAGTTTGTTTGAGAAATGGACTGCCATTTTCGTCGAAGATGACCTAGTTCGGTTGAGTATTAAACGATTTTTAGCCCTGCTGTAATGAATTGTATCAAAAGAAGAAGAGGCAAAATTCTGTTCAGACTTCTGTCCTTGGCTTCTTAAAACGTGCCTTAAAATGTTTACGTATACGGTACAATGCATATCTTAAAATATGTATAGGTGTATGCTTTATTTCTTCCCTGTTTGAATATTGATTTATTTTTAATCAATAGTTAAGTGAAGCATAAATTTAGTTTTTGAGTTCACGGTAACGTATTTTCCCTTAATAACATATAGATGTACATATTTAAAAAAAAAAGAAAAGAAAAGAAAAAGAAAAAAAGTCCGATTTGATAACAACGAAAATAACAGAACGAAGCTGCATTATCATGTTTATTAATTCTGTTCGCATTTTAGGTGTTTTCAGCATCAGAAAAATTTAGTGAACGCAGAAAGGTCATTAATAAGATAAAACATAAGTTATTTATTATTATTATTATTATTCAGATATTTATACGGTGATGATTTAGACATTCCCAGTCTAAACAATTCATTGTTTAGACAAGCGTAGATCTCCAAAAATAATTTTATTTTCATCCTTGAACTACCTGAGTGTGATGTTAGCTGTAGACAGAAGTTGTAAGAAGTCTGCAGCTTTAGCGAAAAAAATTGATTTAACTAAAAACACGTTAATTACTTTTGTATTTTAAATATTCATTTAAATAAGAACTTCAGTTTACTTTTTTTTGACGAAAAAGAAAACGTGTTGTAACTGACGGATGTTTATACGAGGATAATGCAATTAGAATTTAACTACGTACAGTGGTGTGTTCACAACAGATTTTTTTCTGTGCGTTCTGAGAGTACATTAAAAAAGAATAAAGGAAACACGCACACGTGACACGATTGCTGGTGTAATATGATTGAATAGAAAAAACGAATTGGGTGAAGAACATATTGCGTGATTCCAAATTTGGAAAAGAAAGAGCTTTTCACTCATGCAACAACATATTACCCTGAAAGAGCTTGAAAGTGGTAATGCAGGAGTAAAAAAAAAAAAAAAAAAAAAAAACAGTTTCCCTTTTATTTTTGTATTCATGAATGTAATCATATACACGATCAGCTTAAGTAACTTTTACTAGAGATTTTTTTTTTTTTTTTTCGATGTGGTTGTTGTAGTTAGTGATGCGTGTTCCTAATAATTATCGTCAAATATTTACATTAAAAAAATAGCCTGCTTTCGAAGTAATTTCCTGTCTGATCATTCGGACTGCATACACTGCCTGTTACTTAGTCCTTTACGTTCACGTTCATTGCTTCAGTGACTACTGTTATTGCAAGCTGGACGAATGCTTCATATGTAAATATACGTGTAAAGCGACTTTATAAATTGTGTTCGAAGGGCACCCACCGAGAATTTTTTCCTTGTTGTTTTTAGTTAATTTAATGCTGTCACTGATCTTTCGGACGAAAACAGACACGGGCAAGGATTGAAACAAGCTCGAGCTGTGAGTTTGGGCACTCATATGATTCCGCTTTACAAGATGGCTTGTGCGTTAGAAAAAATTAGTTACAACTCTTTTTTTTTTTTTTTTGGTTCAAATGTTAATAAGAGGACAGTTTCATCCGTTTGAAGAAACAATTTTTCTTACATTCGTAAAGTTTTTTTTATTTTTTTATTTTTTTAAGAATTACTGCTGTTAAGAGTTCAGCAAAATTAAAAATTTGGAGGAGAAAGTAAACGTTTCTAGAAAAACATTTTTTTGTAAAAAAACACAAAGAAGAAACTTTCGAACGTAGGGAAAAAAATCACTAAAATATGAAAGGGTTCTCATGAAATACATATATACATATTTTCATTGGTATCTATCATATTTCTTTTTTGCATTTATTGGATAGGAAGTGAGGAACGAATGTTCTGCCCCTTAATCTGACCACTTTTTAAAAGCACCCAACACTCCGTTGTGTTTAGGCTCATACGTTATGATCTGCGTTTATTCTAGGCCGGTTTGTTTGCATGATAATTTCCCTTCTTCGAAGATCTGTAACTCATTCTCCCTTGTAACTACCTTCATTTGGAGGTTGTTGGTGAAGGGGAATCACTTTATCTTGCCATCAACGGAATTCGAACTGTACTTTTACAAATGAGGGACAAATTCATCTCTGCTACAGAGGTCATACCAAAGGTAATGAACACATTTATTGTGCAGTAAAACAAAAGTACATGAATTAAATACAGAAATGCAATATGATATTGTCAGTACTAATTGGAAATGTTCCGTTACTTTTTTTACACAATCACTGGTTCACGTAATATGAGCTTAAACTCCGGCTGCAATTGATTGGTTTGTTGGGAATTTATTTGGCGCATCAGCGTCTTTTGCCATAGTGCGCCATCCGGCTGCAGTAGAAGAATTATAGCAGTGTCTTCCAACCTGTGATCCGCGGGATTTGACAATAAGATAGTATTAGATAATATTATTATTTATTTATTTTTTGCGGTAGGCAACAGACTCAACAAATAATATGAATGATAACGCAAACAGGTACGCGCAAAATAATATTAAGTTATGACAAAAATTATAACATTAATATAATACATTTTTATCACAGAGGTTATTTTCTTGCGGCTCTCATTAAATTATATACATTTAGTTGTAGTAGCAGGCCCGAGATTTTGTATTAAGATCGTATTTCTTTTAAAAAAGCACCATTATCCAAATCCAGTAAAATATTATTCATTAGAGAGAGAGAGAATATTTATTGCCCTTCACGGCCATAAAGCCAGGGGTTTACAGCCTCTCGATACTTCCGGGATACTCGAGCAATTATTTACAAAATGAAAAAGGGTAATTATACAAATGATGTGTTATTTTGTTATTTGGTTTTTAGAAGCATTAGCAACTAAGGCCATATTGCTCCAGGGATATGTGGTGGTCATTCCCTGACCTTTCCGCATCCTTTGTATTTGGTGGTCACGGGCTCGAACCCTGGTCTAATCAAGAAGCGTGTGCTACGCACTGCTGCCCCTGCCCACCTGGCTACGGAGGCGCCCTTATACAAATGAAAACATATTTCAATACAAAGGAGAGAACTCCTCACGAGAGTTAGGTCTGATCGAGCTGGCTTAACATCGAGATAAGAGCACCAGCTCAATCAGACAGAAGCAGATGCAAGGTACAGATCAGTCATTGCTGATTAGTCCTGCTAGTCATAATTTTTTTCCGGTATTAACGGTCAACGGCGAATTTGTTCAGGTCAGCGTCAAGTGCCTGGGTTTGCTTGAGTATCTGCTGAGGGAGGAAACTGTTCGAGAGATGGAGTCGTGCTGAACGCGGGTAGAACTCGGGATTGGCCCTAAGGGCAGCAGGGGGAATCCTCCAGCCACGGGTATTCCAGAATGAAGGTGTTGCAGTTATGCCTGTTATCATCTTGACTGTTGCTAGGAGGCATTGGTTGTCGATTAAGGTGGGAAGCCGTTGAATCCCAAGAGAGTCGGCAAGCTGCGTGGTGCGAATCAAAGCTGGAAGGTTGTGCTTCCTGTTGGCCCACTTTAGGAGCCAGAATTCTGCTGCAAAGAGTGGTTTCTTTTTTGACGGTGCCCTTGAGGCCCAAATTTCAGCAGCATAGAGTAAAGGTGGAAAGATAACTGTTCTTATGTACTTCACGGTTGTCTTTTTATCTGTGATATGTAGGAGACGTTGTTGTGCTATTCACTGGAGTCTTGAAGCACGTTTGAGGAGCATGCCTAAGTGGGCGTTAAATCGAAATTTGGAATCGAACACAACGCCTAGATCACGATGGCTGAACATAATTGGGATGAGGGTGTTGCCGACTGGAGAGATGGAGTTCGCTTCAGTGAATACACCATGGATTCGGACTGCAGGATTGATCTTGAGCCCAAACTGGCACAGGTAAGATGTAACTGCGGTGAGAGTATTGTTAATTTCCGCTTTTACCAGATCTAGGTCTTGACTGTGAATGATGGGAATGAGTATCTTGATATCATCCGCATAGCTCAGTAGACACCGAGAATGTGCAACCAGTGGGGAGATAATAGATGAAAAGAGAAGGCCCGAAAAGACCGCTCCTTTTGGGACTCCTTCAGTGATGGAGCTTGTAAAGGTGGATCTTCTGTATGAAGCTTTATAACTCTGTCATGCAGAAGAGAAGAGAGAAAGCATAGTGTGTTCCCTGTGATCTAGAAGTGGCATTCCAAGAGAGTGAGAAGTTGGTTTACTTTGACGGCATCAAATGCGAACTCAATGTCTAAGTAAGTAACAGCTAGTTCTTGCCTTTTCTCAAATGCTGACAAGATAGTACTTGTGGTCGTTAGCAGATGGGTGATCGTTGATCTGTTTAGAGGGGAGTAGTGAATTTGAGCTGGATTACTGGGAAAGATCTGCTTAGTGAGTATGGGGAGTATGGCCTTTAGGAGCTTCAGCAGGCTGGAGGAGTTGGAGATGGGTCGGTAGTATTTAGGTTGCGATGGCTACTGAACTTTAGCTAAAAGTTCGATGAGATAGTTTTTCCACTGCTGTGGGAAAATCTGGTTCGAAAGTAACTTGTTGAAGATAAAAGTGGCTGAATAATGTACGGACTTAGGTATTTGAGCATGAATTGGGGCAATACATATCACCGGTGATTGACAAGGCAGGTAGAGAATTGATGGCTACGATCAGCTGTTGTTTTGTGATCTGCATGATATTCAACACTTTGTGCTGGGTGGGCTCTGTTGGTAGAGCCAGATCTGAGTTTGGTACAGGATTACGGTTAAATCTTGTGACGAGATCGAGCCACAATTCAGGATAAAGTTGCAGAAGAAAGTGAAGGTTCACTTTCTTGTATGGAATTTTTCCTTTAGACAGATCACGGTTAACGTCTAATTTGATTGCCTCAGATTTCAGGCGGTTGAATTGAGCCCGTGCCCTTGAATAGCCGACAATGGCCGCATCGTTTGCGGCCATTGACATGTGCGATCGAGCTGTTGCTTCAGCTGGAAACTGATTTTGAGTTCTGAATTCCACCAAAGTCTTGTATATGGACTGATTGTGATTTTTTTAAAGGCAGCATATTGGCAACCGTGTTGATCTAGTTTGTGAGAATGTTCACAGGTAGTTCTGGCTCACAAGTCTCTAAGGGAATGAGAGAGCGCACATCTCAAGAGTGCAAGAAGATCCTTTTTCAGATTAGATAGCTGAGGAGGCAAATTGAAGTCACCACAAATTAAGTGAGAAGCTGTGGGATGCAGCTGATTGATTAACCAGTTCGATACTTCAAAGATTTGCTGGAAGGCGTTGGATTCATATGCACCACACAGACGTCAAACTTCGCGAAGTTGTGTCCTAACGTAACGAGAATTGCTTCATAATTGGCGAGTTGCTGGATTTATTATCCAATAGCTTGAAAGCAGATTTCTTGTAAAATATTGCGACGCCTCCACTCTTGCGTACAATCCGAGATGTGAATACGACCCCATAATCAGCTGGAGCAGCTGCCGCTAGAAAATCTTGATCACCATTGAGCTGTATTAATAATAATAATAAGATTCTTTATTAACATAAATTTTATACACTAGTGATTCCTTACACAGAAAGCCAGAGGAATCTTACAATTAGTTGTTTATACAAGTGATTTTGATTTATAAAAAAAAAAAATAAATAAATAATAATAATAATAATAACTAAATAATTAACAGATCAAAGCAAAGATAATAGTCAAAATGTAAAAATGAATGAAGTAGTAATTACAGCGAAAAAGGACTACAAGTTGAGCAGAACATGAAATTACATCGGCTAACTAAGATCGGCACTTACATAAATGCCCTTTACAAACAGCAAGATAGGACAAGATGCCATCGCGATATGCCTTGTCTACAGACCACAGGTCGATGTCGATGTTGAGAGAGTTGAGAGTGTCCAAAGTCACATTTGGGAAGTGTCTTTTGAAATTCTGTAACCACTGGAGCCTTGAGCATAAGGAGGGGGTGCCGCCGTAGCCTAGTGGTCAGGCGCGCGGGTGCATAAGTACACGTGCCTTGAGTGACCGCGGTTCAAGCCCGTGACTGCTGAATACGGTGCTGTTTCTTGTATTCTGTCTATCTTGTTAACTCCTCTGACCGTTTGGTCGTCCCGGAGTATAAACAGAAAATTTATTTATTTATTTATTTTTACTACGGAGATGTCTGCCTGGCAAACGCCAACCAACCGTGTTCCAGATGTTGATGTGATCATGCTTAGCTGAGCACAGATGAAGGAATGACTTTATTTTTAGCACATGGGCTCTGTGGATTATGGGCGTATATTGCAGGTTGCAGCAGAGAGTAGATTTAGATGTTGTTAACAATTCCAACCGATTAACTTTTTTTTTTTTTTTTTTTTTTATATATATACTGAGGTGAACTTGGACAAAAAAGAAATCAAAACTGTCTTATTAGATGTTAACTGACAGGTCACTCAGTAATATAGCTCGACCAAAAAAGATTTGCTTACCTTTCTACATATTTATTATGTTGTACTTGCTACAATCCTCATTTTATATATTGTACTTTTCTCCTAGTTCCTTTAGTTGCTCAGTTCTTTATATTTTGTGTGCCATTCTATCTTTGAATTTCCCTTCTGATATGCAATTGACCTTTTTTGCTTCTAAGTTTACATCTCGATCTGTGCTATCCATTTCCAAAGAATCATTTTTGTATATTTTACTTGTTCATAGTTTTTCAGGAACAATAGCGAGATTATTAAAAGGCTTAACTGTATTGCTGGGAAGAATTTGTCCACATCTGTCCAGCTACGCTATGCTGTTGTTGAGTTTTGTTTCTTAACCATTGGTTTTCATTTTCATTACCTGCAGTCTTTTTATCCGTTTCTTCGCTTTCAATGCATCTACAATGGTTGGTCCATAAGTAATGCCTCTTGGGCGACAAATTTTTTTTTTTAAATTGAGTTAGCATGAAGTTTTTTAATATTGTTAGTGTAGATATTTAGATATAAACATGCTAACTAAAAATGTTTGTCTATTATCTGAAGTTTTGAACAGTCAAACTGATGTTCGTTTCCACCAACGATCAGTGATAGAGTTCTTTTTCAAGTCAGGAGAAAAAACGCAGCTATCCGTATTCATGAAAAATTGAGGAAAATGTTCCACCAACACACTATTGATATAAGCAATGTTCGTAGATGACTTGCACAATTTAAAGGAGGAGTTGCTGACATTTATGACCAGCCAGAGAGCAGAAGCTATATTCATTAAAGAAAACACTAAGGTTTTGGATGAAATGATTCAAGAAGAGAGGACAGCAAGCACTACTGTGTTCAAAAAGGAGTGTATTAACATTTTAGACAGATTATAAGAAAATGCGTTGCAAATGAGTACCTAAGCTGTGAACAAGAAAAATGAAATTCTTCAGGCAGGAGATATGCCAGGGCTTGAATTAACATCTTAACATCGAATTAACAGCTTATAAAACAAAAATTGTCCAGTGTTTTTGTGGGACAGAGAAGGGCCAGTTTTGGTTGATATTGTAGTGCAAGTCAGACTATTATTAGAGAGGATGGACATGTGAGTTGGATAGTGTGTGTGTTTTTCTGATGCTGTATAAGTTTGCTTCCTTGCATCATTTTCACTACTAATACTAATATAAATAAGGAAAGATTGCCAAACACCTGATAAGCTTAATAGGACTATAAAACAAAAAAGAAATGTTCTAAAAATTATAACTATAGCTGAGTTAGTCCTTTTCAGTCGAGGATTTTATGACCTTTTTTTCCTGGAAATCTAGTTTTATCCCTCAAAACTAGCAAATCGGTTTCTGATCAGATTCTCGATAATAACAGCAGATAATACGTTGAAGTATTTTTTGTTTCACGAATAAAACTAGACTTCACAAAAAAGAAAAAAAAAAATCCAGGGGCAAAAAGAGCGCCAGAATTCAATATAAAAAAGAATGTCCGAGGGTTGTAGTTGGACAATGACTCTTCTTTAACTTTAGGATTACAAGAGGAATAATTTTTTGAACCTCACCCCACCAAACAGTTCCTATCTACGGGAGCAAGTCTAGCATTAACATTAGTAGAGGCATATGATGCAAGAAAGCAAGCATATACATCAGCAAAAAAAAAAAAAAACTTCCCATTTCAACCATTCATTCGCTCCAAAAGTTTATTCAGTTCTTCCTCGAATTCACTTAAGCTGTCAATTCCACACCGACAGATCGAAGTCTGTAGTCTGTTCCAGTCATCTACCCGCCAGCATTGAGCCTGCTCAAACCATTCACCATATAAACTTCAATCAGATCACCCCGCAGGTACCTAGTTTCCAGACGCTGCAATTCGTAGAACTGAAGCCTTTCATGTTAAGAGAACCCCATTGCTCCCCTCACCAATCTTGTTGCCCTTCTCTGTACTCGCTCTACAAACTCTAAATCCTTCCTAAAATGAGGCCTCCAGACCTGTACGCAGTATTCAAGGTGTGGCCTGACCTTTGGTTTTTTCAAAGGGGTAATGACCTCCTTGTCCATGATAGCAAAATTCCTGTATATCATTGACAAGACCCCCATAACCTGTTCTGGCAGCCTGTCTGCACTCCTCAGCAAACTTATATCTGACTGCACAATTACCCCCCAGGTTTTTTTCATCCTCTACCACCCTAAGTGTAGTACCACACAGTTGGTACGTTTCTCTGAGGTTATTGCTAGCCATATGCAGTATTTTGCATTTGCCAATGTTATTCTTTAGTTGCCATTTCTCAGCCTATCTGCCAAACTTTTCTAGATCCTGTTGCAGTAGCATACTGTTATTAACAACCCTGCCAGCCTTCGTATCGTTTGCAAACTTGGACAATAAGCCTGATATACCTTCATCAATGCTATTAATAAATATACAAAACAACAATGTGCCCAACACCGAACTCTGGGGCACTCCACTAATAACATTAGTCTAGGAAGAGCAGTGTTCATTGATTGCCACTCTGTCTTCTCCCGCTCAACCATTCTTTTATCCATTGTAGCAACCTTTCCTTAATGCCATACCTCGTATATGTACAGTCTTCCATGTGCAACAGTATCAAAAGCTTTCCAAGTACATGTATATGACATCAAAATTGTTTTTGCTTCCAGTTACTTTGTGACCACATCATAGTATCCAATCAAATTAGTCAAACAAGACTTCCCCTTAACAAACTCATGCTGTGCCTGAATTATTACCTGCAGTCTTGTCTAGATGATCCTGCAATGTTTCTTTAACCAGTGACCCCATTATTTTCCCCGGAACAGAAGTTAAACTAACAGGTCTGTAATTACTCGTGTCACCCTTTGATCAGCCTTTGTGAATTGGGGATGCATTTGCACAACTCTAATCCGTGGGGACCTCTCTTGAGTCCAAGGATGCTCTCATATAGATATAGGTCTTGTATTCTGAAAGATGTTGAACTATCATTTTATATAATGAGACTTCTTGATCTGTGAGTAATAGTATGAAGGCTGCTTAGAATGCTGTTTTCCAGTAAAAGGAAATATCCGATCTGGTAAGCACGTATGGATTTACGTGAGACATTTCGTTGTGCCGTTGCGGAAAAAACTTCCCTGAATTTTTTTGTGTGTGTAATTGTTGTTGAAGCTCATGGAAGATAAAGTGTATATTTTGAATAAGTTATTTTGAAGGTTGTAGAATTGGAGAGAGCGCAACGAATGTTTTGTACAAGACTCGATCATTAAATATCTTACCAACGTGCTGGCAACTAAGAATGATGTAAGAAAATCGAACTGCAATTTATTTCTGATCTGGAAGATTCTAAGATTAGGTGCACAACATCTATTCTAAGGAAATGAAATTATCAAGAAGACAACATAGCATAATTAATGTTGGGTTAGTCTCGTGTTTAGAGACAACGCCCTTGAGATCAGCTTGATCACTAGATCAACTGTCAGCGGTGTAGTTTCAGTTGGGCGGCTACCTAGTAATCTTTGCGGTCTGGCAGACTTACTTTCAGTGCCACCTTTATCAGAAACCCAAGGGAGGAAAATGGCAGGCGATGGTATTGTTAGGTCTCCGTAAATGAATGTCATGCAATGAGCTATAGTCAGCGTGCACTTTGAAAATGATAGTCGGGAGACATGACGAAGTTTTAAGCATTCGCGTAATAAGATAAATTTGAAACATTCACATATAGTTTCTGAAACACCCGTAAATCAAATTTTTCAAAGGCTTTAGTGGTTTTAATCTTTACAATCCGGTGGGTTTCATTACACTATACTATTCATGAGAAAAATGAGTTCCCCATCCTATATATATATATATATATATATATATATATATATATATATATACTATCATTGAATCATGTTAAATATTAACATAAGTTAAATTATAATAAAGTGAATAAATAATTAAGCATTCATTAGAGGCAGCGACATGCAATTCCTCCATATGAAGCTGAAATGCATCCAATATTTTAAATTAAATAAAATAAAACATAAGCCAGTAGTATGGCAAAAACTGTACAGCGAAGATTAACATAAAAATAATCCAAATAAACAACGAACGAAAAGAAAGAATAGACATAAATAGTAGCCCGGAAACCCTTATATAATTTCGAGTTTTAAATCCAATCAACAAAAACTATACAAATTTTAGGATAATGCCAATTACATATAAATTTAGCGGTACCCCCCCCCTTCCCGAGAGGTACCAGTTCCGAAAAACGTGAAATATCACCAAAAGAGGGTTAAAGGAACTACCAAACGATAACAAAATCAAAATAAAATAGACAGTCTCAGTCTATTTTATTTTAATTTTGTTATCGTTTGGTAGTTCCTTTAACCCTCTTTTGGTGATATTTCACGTTTTTCGGAACTGGTACCTCTGGGGGGGGTACCGCTAAATTTATATGTAATTGGCATTATCCTAAAATTTGTATAGTTTTTGTTAATTGGATTTAAAACTCGAAATTATATAAGGGTTTCCGGGCTACTATTTATGTCTATTCTTTCTTTTCGTTCGTTTGTTTATTTGGGTTATTTTTATGTTAATCTTCGCTCTACAGTTTTTGCCATACTACTGGCTTATGTTTTATTTTATTTAATTTAAAATATTGGATATATATATATATATATATGCTTCCGTCTGTCCGTCCGCCTGCATGTAATAACTCTACTCTCAGAGGGTTTCACGAAGTTTTATATTCGAGTCTTCTGGAAGGATGAAGTATTTGTCGAGCCATCCCAAATTTCATTAAAATCGGACAAATAGAAATCCAGCAATTATTATTTCTTTTTTGTAGCTGAAGCAACGGATATTATGTTTGTTGTCGTGCTGAATGGGCAATTTGGCGGATACACAGAAACGAAATATTATCGATTCGTGCATAAAAGTTGATCTGTGAGAAGCTCATTATTTTGTTACCAGTTTACTAAATATATATGTTATTTATCTGAATTCGTAAATGTTGTCTGCAACGATTTATTTTTTTATTTTGCTCTTTCAAATTTGATTTTCCTTGAGTGGCTTCTGGATCCGTCCATAGGCGGCACGAGACCAATCTCCAACATATATGTTGCACACTGCAGGGAAAGGTTGGCCACCATTGAATTAGGCAGTCTTTGTGCATAGGCTGAATGTGTCATTCATTGGTTGTTCTTTGCTGTCGGTCAAAACTCTCTCTCGCTACATTCTCTTGGTGTTACGTAATTGCTGACAGCGTAAAGCGAGGATTTCCACCCTTTTTAGTACGGCCAGTAGCATGTTATATTTTGGAATACCAAGCGAGCGTTCTTTTTTAAGGATAGGAAAAACCGTTATAGGGAACATTGCATTACATTTCAGGCTCGTGTGAATAATAGCTTCAGGGTTAAAAACTTCTATACTGCACTCATAAATGTTTACCAAAACTTCACCACGTGGTCGGTAGTCGCTAGATGGAATTTGTGTGGCAATTATTCTTAATTTGAAGGACCGGTGCAGAGGGATATAGGTTAACCCAGTACTTTCCAACCTTTTTTGAAGCAGGTATACTATGCATGCACCAAAAATAATTTGACACCTACCCTTTTTGTTCCTCTTATCCTTAAGTTGATGGTATATGAAACAGCATCCAACTGACTTTGTTTGAAGCCAAAAACATGTGAACAAGAGGAAGAGAGAGGAAAGATACTAATCAAAGCTATCTGAAATCGATTATGCTAGTTATTCGTTTTAAAAATACTGTAACATATCCAGAGTTCACCGGCCGCCGAGTATGAAGCACATGAAGAAATAAATATCGTAAATGTTTAATATAATAGTCAATAATTGTATTTTAATCAGTCAGTTTCATCACTATATGCAATAAAACGAAATGAGAAGATAGAGTGAAAACAGTACTGATATGGCGCCAAAATTTGGTACGCAATGCACATACCAAGGTGTCGCTGTATTCACTTTGAAAAGCTCTTCGATAACCCATCGACACGAAATTTGATACAAAGCCCCTTAACAATATTCTAAGTAATTTACAAAATTTTGAAGGATATCAGAGCTCTATCGCAGGAATAGGGCCTGTGGAATCGGAACTGGACCTGAAACCTTTACAGTGACCAATAGAGCATGCACCGAAATTTGATATCAGTTCAAATTTTTTATTCTCGTGTAATTCTTGAACATCGGAAACATACTTTCATGTAGATTTCTGCATGGACAAAATATTGGTGGGGTATTTATCAAAACTGTGCCTAAAACCATCTCGAAACCAGAAATTAACAAATCATGAGCTGAAAATTTTGTTTTGAACCGACTTACTCTTCTCGAGCTAATTCCAAGAACTTAACATCGTTTATGTATATACAGGATGATTTTGAGCATAAAAGCTCATGTAAATACGTGTCCGATTCTGATTTGTTACAGAGCTATGGCTGTTTGATTAAAAAAAGGTTATGGAGTTTTCCATGTCGAAAATTAATAAAATAATAAAAAAACTAAATTAGAATAAGTAGACGCATACCTAGTAAAATGTTTATTCATACAAAAATACAAGAGTGGCTGCCAAATGTAGAGCGGCCTTCCTTGGAGCTGTTGTTTTTAAGAAGCATTTTTTAAAACGAAATTTGGACCAATTTCGTTAAAAAATTTCTGTTATATTTCAGTCTTTGAGATTGAATTTATTGAATTATTATGGCAATTATTTTGCATGAAGCAATGGGACTACGCTTAAGATTCACTCTTGAACGGGTCAGTGGCTTTGCACCATGTTTACACGCCGTCAGGCATCTCTCATATTGTGAACTTGTACTTCATAACTGAGTTGTCACAATTGCAACAACAGGGTACCTGCCCACTCATCGATGAGTAAGCCAACAAGCTTCGAAATGGTGCCGTCTGTGTGGTTGTATCCGCCGAGAATAAGTAACATTGGTCTTCTCCACTGATGAAACTTTACTTATTCAAAGTTTACAAAGAGATACAATTAAAACGATGCCAATTATCGACTTGGACAGTTTACTACGAACAAAATATGGTGCAAAGGCACTGACCTGACCCGTTCAATATTATTTATACTCATAGCTAAATTTTATATCATATCTGTTTATTTGCACTCCTTCTGAAAAATAAGAGAGCGCGAAATTTATGATTTTTTTTTTTTTTAACTGGGGCGAGAAACTTATAAGAGAATGCAAGATATAAAAGTTTGGGAACTCCTCTGGAAGTGCACGATTTGTTGTTCTTGTTTTTTAAAAATTATTTTATACCATTGAAAACAACTCCGTAGTATGTTTTTAAAATTCAAGTAGCCACAGTTTCGTAACCGTTCAGTATCGAACACATGAAATTTTTTTCTCAACATGACTGCTGCCATCAGCTCCCGAATCACTGTGCGCGCGTGCGGGGGTGAGGCTATGGAATCGCAGTTGGTATTAAAAGTTTCCCAGGGACCATATGTTAAAAATGCATTGTTCCGACTATCCCTTTTTGGATAATGCCTGATACCATATATAGATTGTTTTAAGTGGGGGATTAATTGGGACGAATGGCATCAGAATTGATCCTTCTAAGGGAGTAACAAAGTTTCCGCAAAAGATTTAATGTTGATTCGATGTTTGCTTACTGAGCAATGCCAAAACATCCATTTATACGTAGAGGTAACTGGAAATTTTATGAAAAAGAAAAAAAAAAAAAAAAAAGGACCGAATTTCTGTCGATCCGATTTTAAATATGGGATAGCTCAACAAATTTTATTTAATGAATGAAAGCCCGTTCCACTGGGAATCGAATTGGTATAATGTGGATAGACAGATTTGTGAATATAATAGGCTTTTTTATGTATTTGCAAACGCGTATTAAAACGAGTTAAAATCATAAACATTTTAATACTTTTGATAGACAAATATGAATTAAAATTCATCATCCCTGTATACAGGGTGTATTTAAATTGGTGTCAAATATTTTAGGGGCGTATTCCCATCGACCAAACATTAAAAAAAAGTTCATATAAACATGGATCTAGAAACGCTTAGTTTCTTCCCCGCACGCTTCGATACCTCTATCAAGTCATGTAAACACGATACTACTAGAGACTCCACCGCTCAGCAGTAAAGATATCTGCAACGGGTAGTAGTATTTTGTTTTGCTGATTGGCTTTTGCTTTGTTGTTTACAAACGTTAGTTGGTTGTGGAAGATACTGCAAATTACTTCGGATTAAAGAAATCGTAAAGAAAATGTATTTGGTGAGTGAAATGGCAGAGATGAACTACATTATGGTCTTGCAGATGGGAATGCATTAAGAGCACGTGAAATTTATTCAGAAAGGTACCCCGACAGGTGTTTAGCTTATCCAAGAACATTCACACGAATCCAACAACGTTTGCGAGACACGGGCTCATTTGAGAGAAGATCTTTTGACGCCCGGAAGACGAAGAGAGGTACGAAATGCTGACCTTGAGGAACGAGTTCTTTGTAATGTGGACGAAAATCCATCAGATAGTACAAGAAGAATTGCAGTAAGGGAAGGAGTTAGTCATACGACTATTTGGAATATTCTCCATGAAAATCTTCTGTACTCCTATCAACTTCAATGGGTGCAAGGACTTAAACTGAGGCAAAATTTCTGCCACTAAGAACATTGTGCCAACGCATTCAACAAAAGTGTGCTGTGGTCCTGAATTTCTTAGCATTTATCTTGTTCACTGATGAAGCTGTTTTGCACATGATGGGGTCTTAAACTGCCATAACAGCCACATCTGGAGCGATGACAGCCCTCATCAGGACAAACGCGACAGGATAAGCTCAGTCTAAACGTTTGGGCTGGACTCGTGCATGATCATTTGATAGGCCCCTATTTTTTACCTCCGCGTCTGACAGGAGACATTTATCTGCAGTTTCTTGAAAATGAATTGTACCATTTAATGGACGATGTACCTCTGGATGTCGTCTGACAAATGTGGTTCATGCACGATGGCGCCCTGGCTCACTTTAGTTGGAGAGTTCGTCAGCATTTGGATGGCCGTTTTGCTCAAAAGATGAATTGGTCGCGGAGGATACATTGAATGGCCTGCTCGATCACTTGAACCCAATGGATTTTTATCTCTGGGGACATTTAAAGTCCATTGTTTACGCAACTCCTGTGCCTGATGAGAGCGTATCGTAAATGGATATGAGCAAATACGTAACACTCCAGATGTATTCAACAGAGTACGACAGCATTTGGATGGCCATTTTGCTCAAAAGATGAATTGGAACGCAGGCTCAGAGGATGCATCGAAGCAGGATGAAACCATTTTTAACAATTTTTGTAACAAAATGTTCTGTCTTGTGTTTACTTTGTTTTTGTTTGTTTCTCTTAAACTTTGTCTTGTTTAATTGCATTACTTCTTCTGTTAGATTGCTTATTCATTGTTTGATATTGTTAAACAATAAAATTCCTCCTATCTAAGAAACTAAGCGTTTCTAGACCCATGTTTATATAAATTTTTTTTAATGTTTGGTCAATGGGAATACGCCCCTAGAATATTTAACACCAATTTAAATACACCCTGTATAAGTTAAAACGTGTTCAAACATGTTTTATAAAGCATGTTAATAAAAATAAACTTTTCACACAAACGATAGATTTTGTCGTCTTATGAAATCTGAGAGATGTCATGATCGAGTCACGCAGTGATCACCTTTTGCTGATCACTGGTGTAACTCGATTTGGGTTGTCGCACACAGTGAGAAACTATGACAGATAATCTATTTGTCACACGTCTCCTATGCATTATTAAAATAAAACATGATTTTTACAAAAATTAATATGATCTTAATACAGTTAATGAAATCAAACGTATTTATATGATTCCCTTTCCGCAGTTTTGTGCATTATGAAATAGCATACTCTAGTAATTAGGCGTAACCTTGAGACATTACGTCTTCTTCATGCGGCAGAATCGTAGGAGAAGTAACCGAATGCCGTCTCGGCGGACTAATCTGATATGCGCTCACTGGGCGAATGAACCTATCAAGCAATCACCTCATCACTATAATTAGTGTCATTAAAGGAATATGTCATTTAATAGAATGCCTTTAAAATAGTAGTGATTTAGTTAATGTATAAAATTTGTCGTTACTTATTTTTTTAGCGAATTTCAAGTTATCGGGATTACTCTTAAGGTCAGGGCCGCCGCAAGTGGGTAGGCGAGGTAAGCGTCGCTTACGGGCGGCAGTTCAGGAGGGCACCAAAAATTTTTTTGACATATATAAGTCGGATCTCTGTTTAACGAACTTCTTTACAGAGAAATTTTCTATTTAGCGATTTTTTAAATTCCCCTGGGTAATTACCTTTATAATAGTTTCAGTAGAACGAAGAAAATTTCCATATAACGGACGGATTACGGAGAGGCTTTACTGGGAACGCATTGTACGTACTTCTGGCCGTCAGGCAATTGAGTCAATTAGTGCTGCTAAGCATGAATTAAGAGCCAGAGGGATTACCATTCTGCAACTTAGTGTTACTCTTAAAACCTAAGAGTAACCTAACCACCTGTCCCACATACCCAGAAGTCGAGCTGGTCATCTGATGGGTTTTATACAATCAGATGATCACCGTGACTTCCATCGTTTACCAGTATTCAACACGGCGGGCAAATAATTCATTTGAAATTAATACTGTACATGAAATTGCAGACACGTTAAGTTGCTTATATGGATCTGTGTTTCATATTTATATTTTAAAGTTGTAAAATCTTCTTTTTCTTCAAGTTCTCTGCCCCCAGGCATGTTCAGGGCTCCATTGGCCCCATGCTTCTCTATCTTGTGCTATACTTTTAATTCCTGCATAATTTCCTCTTATCATCAAATCAATCATCCCTATTCTCCTTCTCTCAACAGTTCTCTTCCCACACATCTACCTCTCAATCCCTTTCCTCTACATGCTTTATCTTCTCAAAACATGTCCTATAAAGTTATATTGTCTCCTTCTTAATTCTTTACTAACGTTCTCTCTTCTACTTTCCTCAAAATCTCACTACTCACTCTGTCCACCAATTTCACCTTTTACATTCTTCTCCACACCCACATCTCGAAAGCTTCTAATTTCCTCTTTCCCAGTGTCCATGTTTCGGAGTTATATAGTACAACAGTCCATGGGATTGGAGCCCCTCACCACCAAATACGGAGGATGCGGAAAGGTCAAGGAATGACCACCGCATATCCCGGAGCAATATGGCCTTAGTTGCTAATGCTCCTAAAAACCAAATAACAAACAAACAACAGTCCATATTAATGTTTTCACCATTTGTTTTCTTAATTCTTTCTTGAAATTTCTTCTCAATAGTTCTTTTCTATTACTAAATGCCTCTTTGCCCATTGCAATTCTTGTATTTATTTCTTCCGGGATTTTCCATTTTCTGTCATTTTGCTTCCCGACTACCTGTATCTGTCAACCTGTTCCAGTATTATTCCATCTAATGTTACATTGATTCTTCTTCGTGGCCTCTTTCAAATTAACATTACCTTGGTTTTATTGCAGATAATCTTCATATTTTACTCTTTTGTTGTGCTGTTGAAGATGTCCAAAGAACTCTGTAATTCTTCATTATTAGCAATCAATATCTAGTCATCTGCAAATCTTATTGTTTTTATCTTCTCACCTCCTTTCAGCTCTTCTTTGAATTCTTTCATCAGTGCTTCTGCGTATGAATCGAATAGTATGGGGGACATGGAACACCCCTACTAATGGGAAATCATGGAATATTTTCAAGAAAATGGGACAGAGGAAGCATTCCAAAAAATTCTCGATTCGGCTAATAATATGGCTGCTATCATTGGCATTGCTTCTTAGTTTTCAGAAGTAAGCACTGTAAGGAAAAGATTGAAAAGACGTCATTTTGGTTATGAACGTAGAGAGGAAGCTATTCAGGATCCGCAGGCGCCTCCGTAGCCAGGTGGAAAGGAGCAGCAGTGCGTAGCACACGCTTCTTGATTAGACCGGGGTTCGAGCCCGTCACCACCAAATACGGAGGATGCAGAAAGCTCAGGAAATGACCACCGCATATTCCCAGAGCAATATGGCCTTATTTGCTAATGCTCCTAAAAAAAAAAAAAAAAAAAAAAAAAAACCAACCCAAATAAAGATCCGCATCAAAATATCAAAATTATTTTTTTCTTTCAAATTATAGTTACAACAATTTTCTCGTTAACTGGAAGGTTTAGAAATAGGAGAGAACATGTAGAAATATTTAAAATATTTTATAATATTTCTGAATTAAAAAAAAAAAAAAAAAAAAAAGTTCATATAACGATTTCTTAACTCTTTGCAAAGATTTACATATTAAATTAAGTGACATTGATCGTAATGGGTCTGATATATATTTTTTTTTTATGTGAACCCCAAACACGAGAGGTATTAGATCCTATAGTACTTAGTACCGTGCTTGGGTTGGTGGTTAAGCATTACTGAAGAACTTAAAAGTACTTCAAATTTATATTAAAGATAATATTACTCCATATGAAGCGTTACAACATTTAAAAAAAATAAAAAAATTAAACACTTTTCCATATGTAGCAGTTGCATTAAGAATTTATGCAAATTACGGGAACAAAGTGGCGCTCTTACCAAGAAAGGCTTATTACGAACCTGAGGGTGCATAGATTCAAACTGAGGAAACAGTTGTAGATTAGATGTTTGGGAATTTGCGTTTAGCCAGCGAATAGTTGAATGCTGGAACAAACTTCCATCTGTCGTTGTGGAAGTTGATAACTTAAATAGGGTCAAGGAAGAACTGGACAAACTTTTCGAGAGGCTGGAGAGGTGAATGGGAAATGTTTTTTTTTTTTTTTTTCTTCCTTTTCCTTTTTTTTTTTTTTTTTTTTTTTTTTTTGGCTGATGCCCTCTATAAGCTTGCTTTCTTGCCTCATATGCCACTACTAATGCTAATGCCCATTTTTCTGATTTTACCAGTTTCAGTTGCCTCAGGTGAACAGAATTGTTCAAAATTAAAATTATTTACGATCAACAGTGACTCTAATTTGGCAATACTTTCAATAGAAAATGATCATTTGGAACAATTAAACATAAATGAAATAATTAATAAATTCGCATCTCTTAAAGCAAGAGAACATACATTTGCTTAAATTTTTTAACATAATTTTCCTTTTATTTTATTATTGTGTAGAATACGATTACTGTGATTTACAATTTAAAGTTTATTTCCAGAATTCCAGAATGATTTTGTTATTTTTGTTTGTTGTTTCATTATATTTTATATGTAAGATATGTTGTAATTCTTTTCTTTTTCAAAAAAGTAATAATTATTCGCGCCTTATTTTACTTTTTAAGCGAAATATTTTGGGGCGGCAAATTTGATTTCGCGTACTGGCGGCACATAGGGTCGCAGCGGCCGTGCTTAAGGTATACGAGTTAACGAGTTATCGATTATAATATATTATATTATAATATAATATATAATATTATAATATATAATATTATAATATAATATATAATAATTATAATAGTAACTAGTATGCATACGGAAGAGATATCTGCCCCTTCCCCAATAAACAGTTGGCTAAAAACAAAAAAGTTGAATGCGTCGACTTTCTGATTTTTAGCCAAAGACATAGGAGAATTGCGGGAGGAGTGATATATCCTATCTCCTCGTAGATAGTTTGCTAATATAATTGATACAAAGAAAAGCTTGATGAATTTGCTCAATGAAACTGACTATCGAAACTGCATGCAATAAAATCATGCGCTAAATGATTGATTCGGCAGGCACATTTGACCATTGAGTACACACTGAATGGGTAGCTTGCTGATATGCCGACCGGGCTAGCCGAGTGGGTAAAGTACCTGCCCGGCAACCCAAAGGTCGCGGGTTCGATTCCCGCCTCGGGCTTGGATCAAAGTACTGCAAAAACCTTGGGAGGTGCAATATGGCCACAGAAGCCGATGCGCCAACAACTACCAAATCAATCAAACAATCAATCAATAGCTTGCTGATACAGTTCTGGTTACTTCCCTTTGGATTAAAATCCTACAGGAGGTAACCAGATACTGTATCAGCCATTTGGCAAAGTTAGAGAATGCGGTAACTTTTCGTTTCCAACAGTAGTCTACTCTCAACTAGTGCTCCGCGGAGTACTTATCACTGCGGATTCTGTTCTGAGGAATAAATTTTTACATAATTTATTTACATGTATTGTCTGTGTAAATATGCGAGATCTTATTCAGTTCATTTTCGGGGTCGTTTTCAGGCTAATATAATATTCATATATAGGAAAGTAACACATATATAGTGTAGTTCGTTGCTTTGTTTGTTCTATATCTATTTTCTTTTGTGGTTGGTTACTGTATCATATTTTTGATATTTCACACTTCTTTGGCCCCTTCGCGGTCAAGTGGCGCCGGTCGAAAATTATTATTTATTGGCTAATTCGCCTTACATTTAATATTTTCAAATTTTTTTAGATACATATTCCTTCACCTCTCCTTTTTATATTTCTGCCCTTGTCTGTTTATTTTTTCTTTGCTCTTTTTCCCTCCACTTTTCCATATTGCCTTTATATTGCTATTATATATATCGTGTGTGTGTGTGTGTGTGTACCCCGCTTTTATGCATGCGTTTTGTGTCGCGCAACAGCCGACGGCAAAATGTCGTCAAATATAAAAAAATATATATATAAATTTTGGTGAATAACAAACGACTGGACTTATATACAACGGGTTGTCGAACACGGGAAGAAGTTGCTCCCAACTTTGTAGAGGCAGTGGTCTGGCTAAACTGAAATCACAACTGGATGGCTACATTCTGGAAATAATATGAAAATTCTGTTTTGTTTTGTTATTATGGAATAAATGAATATTTATTTCTTTTATTTTATTTATTTTCTGTTCATTAGTTCTCTGTTCATTTATTTATTTTCTTTTATTTATTTTTTATTCATTTTTAATTTTTTTGGTGAGGCCGAGAAAGTCCTCCTCCTTGCGCCATTTGGCCTTGTTGATATTAAACAGCATCTACGTGCTTGGTGGTACGGCCTTATTTTCTGAAGCGCAATTACTTAAACCAGTGGATTTCAACCGGAGTGCCGCAACAACATTCTTGGGATGCCGTGTAATTTGGGTTTAAGTTACTTAAAGTTATTATTATTATTATTTTTTAAATTTTTATATTTATTTCATTATAAAAAGGGTATAATATAAATGTACGGTACAATATCCATTGTATCGTATCTTTTTAATTTTGTGGCAATCTATAATTGATCTTTATTTAGTACCCCTATATAAAGAATAAAATGATTATATAGATATATATTAAAAGGTCGAAAACCACTGTGTTAGGTATTTCTTTTGGCCTATGGGTGCCGTGAAAAAATTACTGGGACAGTAAGGGCGCCGTGAACCGAGAAAGTTTGGGAACCTCTGACTTAAACGTTAAGAATCGCAGATCTACTGGGATAGTGTCTTCACTAAACACGATCTCTTAGAATTACTGAATTTTAATAAAAGTTTCTTGTACAGTTAATATCGAGGTGATAACTTATTTGAACTTCGTATTTTGTATTTTTTAAGAAGTCAGAAAAGGTAATTAAAAAATGACGAACTTCGCACATATTTATAAAAAGCTTTGACAGATGGAGAAGAAAATGTAGATGCACTAACTTCAACGGAGTTGAAGTTAGTGCATCTACATTTTCAAAACGGTTTTAAGTGCAATGGAACTTTGGCGGAGAATTCTATTTACGTACTGCTGCGATACGGATTTCTGTGTCAATACTTTTGTTTGCAGTTCTTATACTTGGTTTGGAAGTTCAGATTACGCTTCAGGATTGTGACAGTTTTATTAGGATTCGCGCGGAGTTAATTTCCTGCATGAGACAGGAAACGTAGCATTTGTTAACTAAGGATAATTATGGGAGCAGTTGACGTGTGGATAAAAGTGCAGTAAATCGGAGTCTGACGAACAGTTAGAAACAAGTTGTGTATTATCTGTAATTGAATTTTAGAATGAAATTACTTTTAATACTGAAATTAAGATAAAATGTCTATAGCATGGTTTATATTACGTACCAGAACACAGCGATTTGGCAGAAATTATCTCCAACAGATTTTGAGTTGCTCCTGTAGTTGGCCTAGCATACAATTAATATTAATTCACATAGATCAAATTCTAACCGTTTAACTGACTAAATAAATATATTTCTGTGAGGCCATGTCATACTGACAAGGCACAGCAGTTTTAATAACTTCGTGGGATAGGAGATAATCCTCTCAACGACTTGTGTTAAAATTGTAAAAGCGAATGAAGCAGGAAATTATCATTGCTTACTTTCACGCACTGTCCGATTATATTATCATTTACTCATTTTTAGCCAAGGGCATAGGAAGGATATATTCTCTATCCACGAAAGGTTGTAGGTAAAATTACGAAAATGGAAGCAATGATAATTCCTGGTTCATTCGATTTTTAAAGGACACAGAGGGGTATATATCTGCCACCCCCTGTAAGGTAGTCTGTTTTACATATTCACTATATTCTGAATATAGTGAATATGTTACCTAGACCAGTGCTTCTCAAACTATCTGTGGTGAAGGACCAGTTTCTTTTATTTCCAGTCCGTCGCGGACAGATACTTTTGTAAAATGCAAATCGTCGCGGATCTAACCGTTAGGATAGTTAATATTAATTAATACCACTTTAATTACGAAGTGACATAATGATCAGTGACGCTTTAATTTGAACTTTACCTGTTCTCTTCTCTCTACTCACTGTCCTTCTCCAGGACTCCCCCAACTGCACCTAGCACTCTTCCTGCTCCTTTTCACCTGGGGTAGGTATGCCTGCACTGCCATCCCTGTCTTCCACTTTCCTGTCTCTTCTCTGTTCTTTCCTTGGTCCCTTCCCACTCTCGCTCCTGGAAGAGTGTGGACGGCCCGTCAGATTTTTTTTTTACTCCTTGGTCCAGCTCCTCGTGCATTGGACGGATGCTGGGAGGCTCCTTCCTGGCGATCGAGCCTCCCAGTAACGAAGAGGCCAGTCAAACAACACAAACGGCACTACTCACACAACCCGTATCGACTGGCTTTGGAATGTTTTGTAGCATTACAGAGTATTTAACGCGGGTTTGTGGGAAACCACTGTAACCGCATAACAATGCACTATGTCCACTATAATGATCAGTAACAGATTATTTGATGTAGTTCTTTTGCAACGCCCGAAGTCCCAAAAGAGTCCAAAAATCTTTTTTTTTTTTAAATCATATTTCAAAAATGTGAAACAACGATTGCACCGCAGACATTCCAGTTTTATTTCGGGTTACGTTGTAATGTTGTAATTATTAAAAATAATAATCCAATCTGCCTGTCTTTTAAAATATAAAAGGATTCTTCTTTCCAGGTATAAACCAGGGCTCGGAATGGATCTGGTGCACGAGAACGCCGGCGCCTCCGTAGCCAGGTGGGCAGGAGCAGCAGTGCGTAGCACACGCTTCTTGATTAGACCGGGGTTCGAGCCCGTGACCACCAAATATGGAGGATGCAGAAAGGTCAGGGAATGACCACCGCATATCCCCGGAGCAACATGGCCTTAGTTGCTAATGCTCCTAGAAACCAAATAATAACAACAACGAGAACGCCGCATCAATAATGTCATACACATACCGAGTGGTCAGGAGCAAGAGTGCAGTAGTACGGGCTCTTTGAGTGAATCGGGGTTCAAGCCCGTGACTACCAAATACGATTAATGTTTGTATTGATAATTTATTGTAAACTCCTCTGACCTGGTGGTCGTGCCGGAGTATAAACAAGAACATTATTTATTATTTTTTTTTTCGGTTACCAACAATGTGATATTTCGTTAACGAGCATTCCGTTTAGTAAAATTTCCATTTCGACCCTTGGTATAATAAATACAGGAAATATTTGATTCTCACAAGTGTACTGTTCTTCTGCTGTTTAGTATTGGGGGAGGGGGGACAAGGTCGACTAGCTAATCCAGAGGTTCCCAAACTTTCTCGGTTCACTGTCCCATTAATGTCCTAGTAATTTTTTCACGGCACCCTAGGGCCAAAAGAAATACCTAATACAGTGGTTTTCGACCTATTAATAATCCGATTCTCTCTGTGTGTATATATAATATTAACAAATATGTTATATGATAGTTATTATAATAATATAATTATAAACAAATTATAATTCATAATACAAATTATATATACTTATATAATAATTTTATTCTTTATATAGCTGTACTAATTAACATCAGTTATAGACCACTACAAAATTAAAAAGATACGGTACAATGGATACCGTACACCATTTTATAATGAAATAAATATATATATTTAAAAAAAAAATTAAGTAACTGAAACCCAAATTACATGGCACCCCTGGAATATTATTGCGGCACTCCGATTGAAAACCACTGAACTGGTTGTGTGGGCCACCGGAGAGTACACACAGAAAGAATTCATGTAAAAAACTTTCTTGTTTTGAGTGCTCAAATGTTCTTGTTTATACTCCGGGACGATCACCAGGTCAGAGGAGTTCACAACAAATCATTAATATAGTCGTCAATCGTATTCAGCAGTCACGGGCTTAAACCACAGACCGCTCAAAGAGCACGTGCTACTGCACTCTCGTTTGTGACCACTCGGCTACCTAATGTATAGGTGTACTAAGAAATTGCCGCAGAGTAAAGCATTTTTGCATAGAATAGTGGTTTTAAACTTTGATATAGAGACCCCACCCTTTAGCTTGAGAAAAATTTTGCAGCTCCACATCATATGCCGTTAAATAGCAAAATTGTTTGTACGTTTTAAAGTTTCTCAATTTTTAAATATTTTTTTAAAAATTTACATCTTTCGCGAACTGTTTAGATCACTTTTTTACTGATTTCCAGGGTTACGTAGACCTTAGTTTTGAAAATTGTAATTCAGGTCTTTCTTTGTTTTGGGTCTACGAATTTCCAGATCATTCGCATCAGGTCAGTATCTGATAGGCAACATGCACAATAATGTGACCAAGTGGTCAGTAAATAGTAGTACAGTGATATCGAAACTTTTATTTAACGGTGCATTAATCCCGAACTTCATATTGAATATGTACTCAGTTTACTAAAACGAACATTCGTGTGTGCACTGTAGGCAGTTCATATCCATAACCTTTTGGCTGATTTATTGATTCCAAGTTAATCATTTAAGGGGCGATTTCCAAAAGTTGTGTAACGTTGTTCGCCTTAGTTTAGCAACAGTATCTTTGCATCCCCAATCTCTTTACATTTAATAGTCGAATTTATTAAAACAAACATTCGTTCGCTCTCTACAGTTCGAAAAACTACTATATTAAGTATGCCACTAGTGGGAAGGGTTTCAGAGCCTTCTTTATTTTGTAATGTCATTTAAAAAGAGGTACGCTGAGTGTACCCCAAAGAGCCTTTACAGTTTTATTAATAAACCCTTTAGTATTAATAAAAACAAATTGTGCTAGGAAGCCTTGCTTACTCGCATCATTAGTAGAATATTCAAGTATAATTAATCCCAGAACAGCTATAAGGAGTGTGTGCGGGGAAGGGGGGGGGGATTATGTTGTTAGCACTTTGGCATTAGAGAGTGTACCACGACCTTTTAGAAACGCTTTCCCCCCCTCCTCATCTCGTTTTTTTTTACTGGAATGCTGGTTTTTGAGTGGAGACGTTTAATGCAAAGTGCTCTCCTCATGTTTTTGATTGTATAACGGCCCTTCTTTCTGAACCATGGTTCAAAAAGAAGAGCCGTTACAGAGTTTATCGCATCACAAAGGACTTTGCCTAATACTTGTCAGCAAGTCATAATCTTTTTTCCTTAAAATATACTTTATTCTGCAGTATGGAATGATTATTTGAGCGGGCGAACATGGTTCCTACTTTCGTAGCAATCTTACCGACGATGTTTTCTTGTGCTCCGCTACTTTTAAAATTCATTTCCTTTTCCAGTCTGTAAAGATAACGTTGCAGGTGATGTCGTCCAGCAGTCCTTTGCATCATCTGAAGCATTTGCAAGACTATGTTTAAACTGTTCATGTGAATTCTCGATATAAACTATATTTTTACAGATCAGGGGTCACCTTGCATTATTATCTATAAAAGGTGTAAAACAATGATTGTCTCTGATGGAATACAGAATCTCTGTAAAACGGAGCTAGAAAATTGCACATCAAACGGGCACTGCAGACTTTGACAACGAGAAACGGTTGCATAGCATATACTCAGTTCATTTTGACATCGCCATGCGCTCTGAAAGACCGATTTTCAGTACTGTATTTGCATTTATTGTTTCTATTTTTAATTGGCATGCTAAGTATAAATTGTAGTAGACTGTATGGAAAAATATTGCTGTAGCTAATACAATTAGCCTTAAATATAAAATTGGAATTTTTATTTTCCGTTGGTATATTATTACTCCGGAGAAGTTTTATTTTTAAGCGCGACCACAAATGCGTAAGTGCTTGTTGCCTGCACCAAGTTTGTACACACGAGACAACGCCACTTTCAATGGATGGATTTTCATACAGTTTTATATTTGACCTTTTTAGAAAGACTTTTATAGTCCTTCCAACTATTTATTTTTGTATTTGCAACTATTTATATATTTATTATTTTTTCCCATCTGTATCGCATAGGTTATCCATATGCTGAGCCACACAGTGTATGGAGTTGGGTAGTTGGAGGAGTTAATGGGCAATACAGCGGATGCCCAGAATTCTCGGTTTATGCGCTGAAAGTACGAGTAGTTACTTTTTGAAGAACTAGGTTTATTAATGAAGTATGACCATATATTTTGCGAAACCATGATTGGAAATGTGTGTTATATTTCATTTTTATTAAAATTCTGGAGAAAAGTTAAGTTCATTTCAAAACTTTGAGTGAATATTACGTTGTGAGGAAAGAGCAGTGAAGTGTAAAGAATTACTTTTATATACTGTATTATTAGTTAGTTAATTGATAAAAAATATATTAAAATTAAAAAGTTATTTAATTTTCATTTGTGTCAATCAAGAAAATGGAACAATAAAGCGTTTAAGGCGTAAGCCTCAAGCTATGGAAAAGTCTAGACTATAATAATCTAGACTTTTCCGTAGCTTGAGGCTTACGCCCTAAACGCTTTATAATCTAAATACATCATACACCATCAGGCACCTCTCATATTGTGGAGTTATACTTCATAACTGTTTTGCCATCATTGCATCATTCCACTCGGGTACCTACCCACCCACCGAATAGCCTTGAAACGGCACCAGGGGGAGCCTGATGATGTCCGGACTTTCCAAGAATAGGTAACAACAGCCTTCTTCACTGGGGAAGCGTTGCCTATTCGAGGAGTTTGAGTTTTTGTGTGGTGTGAGTTAGAGTTACTGTCCCTTTCATTCTTCTACATCATTTCTTTTCCTCTTCCACTCCTTCTATTACTTTCCCTCTACCTTTTTGCTTTTCTAAGTCTAATAGGGACAAGTGGATAGTCGAGTTATTATCCCACACATATACAAAATAGCCCTGAAACGTTGTCGTATGGGTGGTGGTGGTATCCATCTGAGAATAAGTAACATTAGTCTTCTCCTCAGGTGAGCGTTACTTATTCGAAGTAGTGCAATATCATAGCAACTCGTTGTGAAGGTATTCACAATATGAGGTATAACTTAAAACGATGCCGCTTTGCTAATATTCTGTTCATTCAGATTTGGCTATGTATTATTGATGCTTTCGAACTATACTTATACATAGAAAATGGATTTCAAATAATTTAATTTTTTTAAAATCAATTAAAAAAAATCGGCGCATCTGAAATGTAACACAATGCGCAACTTGTTATTTGAGTTAATGGATTGCTCATACAGCCATCTGTAGTTCGCATTTCCTTCGGATATAGTGTTATTCCCCTGTCAGTGGTTTCGTGTACCTGTTGAGTGCTCTGATCTTTTGTATAATTTTTCACTGCTTAAGGGCACCATAATTCAAATCTATTGCAATGGCCGGTTGATAAGTGTATTTCTCAGGTCGGGGATGCGTTCATTTGTTTAATGTTCGAAATGCAATCACTACCCGACCATTGTTGACCATTGTGCCCTCTCTTGTTCCGACAAGATAGGGCACAATGGTCGGACTATTTTTGTTTCACCCCGTTGGTCAGGTTGTTGTGTTTGGTTTTCATCTCTGTTTTTTGTGATATTTCATGCAGTTTGGACCTGGTGCCATCAAGGGGTCGTCGCTAAATTTGAATCAATTGGCACTTTTGTAAATTTACATTAAATATCAATCTTTCCAAATTATTTTAGATTATTTTAGGAGCATATTCCTTCTGCAACATCCTTTATCTTGGTTGATTTACCCCCCCCCCATATTTTCTTTGTTCTTTGCTGTACTGGTTTAGTTCCTATTCACCACTTGGCTTGCCATACCACTGGCATATTCTTATTTTATATCAACTACGCACATATGCCTAACAATAATTATAGCTCTTTCTATAATTTTAATTTAATTTAATATTTTGGCTATCCGTCGGGCTAACAGTCATCTTGCCAGTTTACTGCTAAATTTGGGATTAATTAACAAATTTTATTACCACCATTTGGCTCTAACTTACTACAAAATTTTTATACTTTTGGCTCTAACTACTACAAAATTTATACATTTGGCTCTAACTTAATACTATTTTACGTATATTAGGACATAGTTATGCTGGACGATGACTACAGAAACGGATAGCGCGTTAATTATGGTTGATACATTGTAAGGGTTAGCCCTCGAAAAAGTCCCTTGCAATGTATCTGATTGCCATAACTAACATTTTAATGGTATTTTTATATATGTTTATAATTTATTGCTTATGTCATGGCATAGATTGATTTTTTCCAGGTCACGTTGGGTACCCGCCATGGTTTATGGTTTACCTGATAAGCTAGTATATTATATTTTACCTTAAAAAAAAAAAAAACTCTTACCATTATTAACTTAACTCATATTCATACAGACCGATGTAATGTTTAATCGTCCTAGACGGCATTAATTGGTTATGTTACTACTTAATATTTATTATAATATTTATATTTATTATAACATTTAATATTTGCTTTGTTATACTTGGATATATATATATATATATATATATATATATATATATATATTAGTGATGCAAAATCTTATACCTGGTAATTAATGTTCTTTAATTAACCTTTCCCGTTGCCAGCACGTTAATTTTTCTTATCCCCTCCTTTCGCTCTCCCCCGTTCGGAATTCAATTTATCTTTTGCTTGCTTGAGTGGTCAGTCTTATCCGAAATGGTAGAAAAGAAAACTAAATTACTAATAAAATATCGCAACATATGAACTGTATTAATCAGTAATATTAATGAGTCCTTAATTTCCCTTCTGATTTGTTATTTGCGCGCGAAATTATTCAGCTAGTAATTTACAACTTGGTGATCGCATTCCAGACGAAATAAAGAAACTTGTCTTTTCGTTTTCTTCATTCGAGATATCGGGACGAGTAAAGAAATGCAATTCTGGCACGCTCTCATTAAATTGCTGAAAATTCAGCCTTGTTTCTTATTAAATGTTGGATATACATACCTTCTAGCCCTTAGCCTTCTATCTTTTCGATCATTCTCTTACGTGTCGACGTAAATTTCTCCAGGCCATCAGTGTCGTTCATCGTTTGATAGCAGCACAAAAAAGAAGAAAACACTCACTCTCTCACACACACACACTGTATCTGCATCTCCTAGTTATTACACTGAGCAGGTGGGATAATGCATTTTAACTCGAGCCACCAGTAATAGCAGTGATTAAAATAATGTGGAACCTATCCAAGTAGACATTTCCGTTTAATGGTGCATACGGAACGAAGGTTCCATTGCTCATTTTAGTTTAGCAGAAAATTCCGCTGGACATTAGAGAGAGCATGTGATTTTTCACACGGCTAATACTCGTTTCTATTTTTCCCGGTATTTAGATTGAAGACAAAGTTTTTATGGATGTTTCTATAAAATTTATTTTGAAAACGAGAGCGAACTTTTTCCAATAGAACAAACAAAATTTTCACAATGTACAGAGGCGTTTATTTCTCTAAATGTATCTCTGTATAATAGCCAGTATTATTCTGTTTGCAACGCTCCTGTCATACGGTTCGCTTGCCAAGTTACTGAACGTTATGTTATTGTACAATCCCATCAGTAACACGTGAAACAGGAGAACGTTGAGTAGAAACCTGAAAGAGGTCGTATGTAGGCATCAGAGCTCTTAGGGGCGACAAATTGAACGTTGAGACCTTTCAAAGTTTTTGGTAAAGAGTGCATTTTCTCTTTTGCATCCGGACACTAAAAGCTGTAGCCACGACTCTCAGATGAAAGTGCGTACGGGGAAGGTGAGAACTGAAAATTTAAGAACTCGAAAAATAATTGGATGTGAAAGGTTGTATGGATGTTATTACAAATTCAGTAAGGAGGTGGAGATAAGAAAGTAGGGGGTAAAAAATAAAAATTTCGAAACATTGAAGAATGGAGATTCGAGATTATATTGTTCCTCGTCATTTTTGATGTGCAGCTGTCTAGTATGAAAATAGTTGCCTTTGTTCTGAAGTTTTTCCTTTTTTTTGTTTTTTCCTTTAGTGTCTAGGAATTGATTCAGTTATTTCCGAGAAGGTCCCTAAGGCCTGAAGGTGTCCGTGTAGTGCAGTATTTTCCATCGGAAAGCACACATACTTTTAGGGATGCATTAGAGAAGTCTGGAGGGGGAGGTTATCCAACACAACTGAAAATTTGAGAAAACTGAATTTTTGTTTTTAGTTTTACAGCTTTTTATTATTTTTACTTTTAAAATGCCAAAATAAGGTTCATCGGAGGAACTAAGGAATTTTTTTTTTTTTTTTTTATATTTGTGATAAGTTTTCAGGGTTTAAAACTATTAGAACTATTAAGCAGTGACGAAACTAACATGCTTCCATATCTCCGCTGCGGGAGATGGCTGATTTGGTATATGGTTGATAAAGATCACGTGGGAAATCTGGCGGGGATCAGAATTTATAGTTTTAGAAATCTTAATTGCAATGATAATGATAATAATACAATTCGAGACATTGCAATATTCCCTCCATGGCCACCAGGCCAGGGGTTAACAGTAATAATACAACATAATAATAAATAGAGAACATTGATAAATTGAACATAAAGAAATACGTACACTGGTGTTCAAAGAAAGCGCATCACCCCTTAAAATTGTAATTGTCGTCCGAATAACGTAAGTATATGGCAATATACTTACGTTATTCGGACGACATATAGAGTGTCTTGCGTATAGAGTGTCTTGTAATCATTCGACAGTGAGTAGATTTCTTTTCAAACTCAAGAATAGTGGTTCTGCTGATAGGAAAAAAAGGAACCGGATGCAAACGAGACTCCACGCCAAAACAGTACCGCATTTTGAAGCGCTTATGCCTTAAAAACCGTAAAGCTTCTTCGTCTGAGCTGAAAAGAAAATGGGAAGAACATACAGGAGTGGTAGCAAGTTCAGTAACAGTCAAAGAAGATGCCTCTTCAAGAATGGTTGTAGCCCGTCGTCCTAAGAAGAAGCCCCTCCTCATACAAAAAATGAAAAAGGCCCGATTAATTTGGTGTGAGGAGCATCAAATGGACCCCCGAGCAGTGGAAGTCAGTTATTTTCTCGGATGAGAAGAAATTCAGTGTGCATCGCCCTGATTGGAGACAAACGATTTGCCATCCTAAGAAGAAGCCCCTCCTCACACAAAAAATGAAAAAGGCCTGATTAATTTGGTGCGAGGAGCATATCAAAGGGACCCCCGAGCAGCGGATTCGCCATAGACGTGGTGAAGAATACCATCCAGACTGTGTTGTGTACAGTGAAATTACCTACCACCCAAATAATAAGGGTGGTGCATTTCGTATCACCTGCAGTTTATAAAAGGTTCCGTAAATGCCAATGGATACCTGGCTATATTGGAAGGCAAATTGCTGCCAACCATTAGAGACCATTTCAACCTGCCAAGTAATTGCATATTTCAGGACGATTCTGCTCATTGTCATCCGGTGAAAAGTGTAAGTAGGCACTTCTGTAGTTACTATAGCGCCGACCGGGCTAGCTGGATGGGTAAAGTACCTGCCTGGTAACCCAAAAGGTGTAAGGTGTATTTAGTGTCAGACGGCACCAGGGGTTTCCCCCATCTCCGTGTTGCTTTCATTGTGGGTGTACCAGTTCACTGGGAAATGCCAGAGATTTAAAAGTGTGTGGGCTTTGTATCTGTGTGATGTCGTGTACCGTTGTTTATCTGGTCGTTTAGCCGCTGGACCCCTGCTGAGGCCCAACGTTGCCCCACCTTCGCCCCGTGGAGGCAGACCAGGAACCCAGTAGTTTTAGTTTCACTCTGGCAGGTCCTGCCACCTAATTTCCTGAGATTTCAGAGGCTAGGACCTAAAAAAAAAAAAAAAAAAAAAAAAACGCGCGCGCTCTTTTATATGCACGTACGTACAGACAGAGACATATATCCATCATCGTCGGTTTGATGATCGTTAGGTGAGGGGGGATAATGCTTGCATAATAAAAGCCGAAAGAATGGGCGAACGGGAATTTTGACATAATTAAGATTTTGTGTGTGGGACATTCGCTAGCATAAAGATAGAGTGGGTGGGAGACTGAAGGCTGGGGGAGTTAAGGCAGAAATATGGGGATGATAGAGTAGGCAACCCCAGAAGTCAGTGAGGCATGCCCATGCCTCACCAGGAGAAAGTAGGGGGCGCCGTCCCACCACCGGCGCAGGGGAGGGGGTGGAAAGGCACCAGGCTAGGGAGCCCGGTGAGCTGAAGAACAGATGTTCTTTGGTTATAATGGTAGTGGGTTGTGGGCTGCGGCCATTTGGTTTCTCCTCGTCCTCCTCCTCGTGAACAGTGCCTGTGCATAATCCGAGAAGGCTTGATACTCCTCCTTCGTGTCTAGGAGGTGATGTTCTTGTCCCTGTGGTAAGTAGTGGATTCTGGTGAGTAAAACACCACGTAGGTCTTCATAGAGCCTGCAGTCATACATTAGGTGCTGCCAGCTCTCCAGCCCCCCGCAAGTGCAAGTTGGATCAACCTGGATCCCAAGTAGAGACAGTTTGGCATTAATAGCTCCGTGTCCAGTTAAGAGGTACGTTGCTTGTAGACCTGGGGAGAACCAGTTGGGTGAGGTTGGGTAGTTTTGTTCAATATTGGGTAGAAATTTCTTTGTGATCTCTCCCTTTTGAGAGTTGCTCCACCTTTCCTGCCATGCCTGCTGCAGGTGAGTTTGTATCCGCTTCTTTTCCACATTTCTGTTGCTGGCTAGGTCAATAGTGAACCCCAGAAAAGTCTGTGGGGTGCCTTTGTCTAGGTAGTATAGTAGGCCGCGTTGTATGATTTCTAGGTCCAGCGGGAGAGTGCCTGCGAGCACTTGCAGGGCGTGGGTGCTCACCGTGCGGCAAGCGCGAGTGATAGGAGGATGGATCTGTGAATTTGGTCCGTGATACGTCTGTTTACTGCTGTTGTAGTTTTTTGAAACCATGCACCAGATGCGTAGGTGACGATCGGGGTGAAGATAGCTTTGTAGAACAGTTTGAGGACTCGCTTTTTCAAGCCCCATTCTTTACGCGTGACCCTGGCAACCATGGCTGCGTAGCGTCTTATTTTTTTACGGAGATATTTCAGATGGTCCTGAAATGACAGGTTTTGGTCCAATATCACGCCTAGGTATTTCAGTTGGTTGGAGAATTTGATTGTTTCCTGCCCAATTTTTATAAGTCGCGGGTTCGAATCCCGCCTCGGGCTTGGATCAGAGTAGTGCAAAAACTTTGGGAGGTGCATTGTGGCCACAGAAGCCGATGCGCCAACCAACAAAAAAAAAAAAAAAAAAGAAAAAAAGTTACTATATCTTCATTTCTGCATCTGTTCGACAGTAATGTGTTTACATTTGTTACAGGTGGGAAAATGGTTGGAAGAACGGTCCATTACGAATCTTAGCTGGAAAGGAAACAGCTCTGACCTGAATCTTATAGAGAACTGTTGGCATCGTTGGGAATCTGCAGTTACCAGAAAGAAACCGAAGACCTTCGTGAACTTCAGGAAGCCATAATTCATGTTTGGAACCACAAACATCAGTTAATTATCTTCAGAAATTATTCTTGTCAATGCCTCGACGGTGTGTTGCTGTCATCAGGGCCAGAGGCGGTTCAACTAAATATTGGTTTGCATCTGGTGAACTTTTCATTTTGTTTTCCATTTAAAATGATAAACTGAAGCAAATTGAGGGCTTTTGATAACATTTCAGCCATAATTGTCGTGTTTTCCAAAACTGTTGTATAAAAGTTGCAAATGCTCATTTTTCGAATATTTTGAGAACACCTGTCAAATATTACTTAGCTTTGCCTTAACTATTAATATCTTTTGTTTATATTTCTGTTTGTGATGCTAGTCATTAATGTAACCTATCATCGCGAAAAAAGGGTTAGAAATGTGAAATTCCTAGGTGATGCACTTTCTTTGAACACCAGTGTATGTGGAAGTACAGCTCAAAATTCAAAGTATAATACAGTTATTTAACTACAATATATAAAGAAGGTACTGGCGGAAACAATTTAATATAGTAATATAACACAGACAACTTTCTTTGCGCTGAATAGAAGTAGTTAGTTCATCATTACTTACTGTCATACTGAAAAGTTACTATGCCATCTTCGTATTAGATGATACTATTGGCTTGCGGAATTGTATCAGGGATAGGCAAGTACAATTTAAGGATGCGACATCTGTATTCCCTGTCACAAGCAAACTTATTAAGGTCAGCATTCAAGAACTGGGCACATGAAAGTAGCTGAAAAGGCAGGAACCTATCGGATAGGTGGGGACGGCTGAGATGTGGGCACAGAGTTGGAGTCGCTTTGAGGGAAGGCTGAGGACTCTCCATGAGAAAAGGTCCCAGAATGATGGTGCAGCAATCTTGCCAATGATCATTTTGATAGTCGTGGTAAGACGTTTCAGCGTGGGAAGCCTGTGTATTTGAATCAAACTGGCCATTTCAGTTGTCAGCTGTGGAGGAAGTTTGTTTGTTTATGGCCCTTTTTAAGAGCCAAAACTCAACAGAAAAAAGTGGCCTGATGTCCTATGGATATCAGGCCACTTTATGGATATGGACAGCAGATATCCACACCTCTGCATCATATAAAAGCGGCGAATATACTGTGGTTTTTCTATATTTTCTAGTAATTGTGACTTCATTAATATAATATAAATGCTGTTTGGCAATCCATCGGAGTTGAGCTAGGGTGAGCAGCTTGTCTATGTGGTAACTGAAGCAGAGCCTAGGATCAAAAGAAACCCCGAGATCAGTAAGCTTATTCGATAGGAATAGAACTACACATAATTGGCTGAATATGAGAAGGCGTTTTCTTTAAGGAGAATTCATAAATTGAGATTTTTCTGGGTTTATTTTTAATCCGAACTGGTTGAGGTAGTTTTCAAATTCCATGAGTGTATTATTAATTGATGTTGTTATCACGAGAAGATCATTATATGGAGAAATTGGTGTGAGGAGCTTCATGTCATCTGCATAATGTAAAGTATCATGCCTGGACTCAAAATGGGGAAATAAGTACTGTAAACAAGAGCCCAGATAAGACACCACCCTGTGGCACGCCTGAAGAGAGACTTCGCTCGTATATATGCCCATGGACAGTAAGCTGGATTTTTCTATTTTGAAGGAGTGATGTAAGGAACTGTAGGGTGTCCCCCTTGATCTGATAGTGGTCTGAAAGTAGCTTCAGCATTGCAGGAACGTTTATAGAGTCGAAAGCTGCTTCAAGGTCTAGATAGGTGACTGCGAGCTCTGCTTGAGATTCAAGCGCAGAGAGGATAGAGCTGGGGTGGCTAAGAGGTTAGTCACAGTGGATCTATGATGAAGGGAGTAATGGATTTGAGGAGGCTGATGTAGAAGTTGTTTAGTTGGAACGGGTGGAGTACCTTCTCAAGGAGTTTTAGAAGACTCGAGGCATTGGAGATTGGCTGGTAATACTTAAGAAGTGTAGGAGATTGAATTTTGGGTATAGGCTTCACAACGTAGATGTTCACTGCTGGAGAAAGAAATGGCTTGACAAAACAGCATTAAGAATAGTTAGAAGGGGATCCAAAATATATGGACTAAGATATTTGATAATGAATTGGGGGATTCCATCTGCACCTGCTGAGAGCCCCGGTACCATTTTGGCCGTCTGGGTGCACAGTGTTCGTATTGCTCTGATCTAGCGTTTATTATAGTGATCTTAGTGCTTCCACAAAAGACTTCTTGTTTACTGTGCAGTGACTACTGCTATCTGGTAGCTGGCCTTACTTCCACGCAGTCCGGGGTGGGCGGCCAGGCGAGTCCTGGTCGGCTAAATAGGCCTGACTAACGGACTTTGTTAGTCTAAATATATTGTGTAGTGTGGGACTCTTTGGGAACGAACATTGTGTTATTTATTGTTGTGTTGCATCATGTCAAAAGAACTGACTACAGCTCAGCCACGGGCTAACCCAAGCCTGACTAGGTTGACAAGTGAGGAGATGGACGTTCCTGTGTGTGACGATCCAGTTGACCGTGCATGCTTCATGGAAGAAGACTCTTCTAATGATTCGTCAGTAATCGAGTCAGTACAGAGAACTGCCGCGAAGAGGCTCAGAGAGGACTCCTCCGATGAGGATGGAGACTCACAGAATAATTTCAAATAATTGAAGGTAGTGCGTCAGCAGCTCCATGATTATATGTTTAACGACCCAAACAAAGTTAACAGAGCGGCGATGTACAAAATTCTCAATATGTGGGACCAACTGGAAGCCAAGGCAATAGAAGTTTTTGCCTAGAACCAGTCGCTCAAGGCGATGTTAAAGATGAGTCAGTCCTCAATTAACGTTGCTTCTACTTCGTACGCGAGTGTTGTGCGAAGTCAGACGAGCTTACCACCAAAACAGAAGTAAGTGCACGCCGTATTAATAAAGGCTGATACAGATTCTCTTAAGACCAGTGAAGATGTGAAACAAGTTGTTTTACAGACTGTAAAGCCTGTTCTAAAGAGCGTCAATGTTCGTCGTCTAAGAACTATTAAGGACACTGGAGTTGTGCTGGAGATAGCCAGTAAAGAAGATTCACAAAAGATTTTAAACTGTGAAACAATTAAGGCGAAGGGAATGAAAACTGAAGTCCCCAAGAAGTTAGGCAAGCGCCTAATTATTTATGACGTCGATCCATACGTCGAAAAAGCTGATTTCCTGTCTGAGATGTTTGAGCGGAACTTCAGTTCTCGAGGTATAGATAGAGCTCATTTTCAAGCAAGTGTTATTATGCGGTCTATTGCAAAGGTTACAAATAAAGATACCAAAAACTGGATCATCGAGGTTCCCACAGAGTTGGGGAACATTCTGATCGAGAACGGCAGAGTGTTTCTGCATTGGTCGTCATACAAGGTGCGTGACATCTTTCTTACGGTTAAGTGTTTTTAGTGCTTTGCCTTTGGGCATCAAGCAAGAAGCTGTAAAGCCAAAGCTGTTAGTGGCCACTGTGCTGGTGAGGGACACTTTCAGAATTACTGCCCTAAAACGGCCGAGAAGCCTACCTGTGTGAACTGCTTGAAGCGCGGAGGTACTACAGACCACTCAGTGCGTAGTAGGGACTGCCCTATCTACAAAAGTTACCTTGAAGTGATTAAAAGCAAAGTTGCTTATGGAACAGTTCCATAGTCACTTACTTTGGTACAGTTCTATTTTGGTCAGTTCTCCTGCTGCTCAGCAGACAGTGTTGGGTTCCTTTTGACTGTTGATCTCCCCCGATGTGTGCTGCTTTTTGCAGTTCTTAGTCTCAGTTAAGCTTGTTTAAATTGTTCAGTTGTATTTAAGTAAGTAGTGCTAAGAGGACTGCTGTAATTAAGAGTTTTTCCCGCATGTTAGCGGAAGTTAGTTTTATGTAGCAACTGCTTGTTGCAAATGTACATTTTGTGTATATAGCAATTGGAGTAAATATGGTGCATATAGTGTATATAATGTAAATATGGTGCATATAGTGTATATAATGTAAATATGGTGCATATAGTTATGTATATAAATATACATAAATTGTGTATATAAATATATATAGATGTATTTTTGGTGCAAATTTTAGATGACTTCTAAATTGATTCGAGTTTTGATTTGGTTTTGATCAGTGCAATCAGATCTTAATAAAAACTGTGTAAATAGCTAAAAGTTAAAGGGTAGTAGCGACCTGCCTCCACGGGGCTAGGGATGGTAAACTTTCCTGCTGAATTTCAGCAGGGAAAGCTAAATAGGTCGAAAATAGCTAAATTGCGCTGTTGCGCCAAGAAACGCACCAGATGAGTGTACATATGATGATGATGATGATGCACCTGCTGAGATGTCAGTTTGCCATTTTGGCTCGCCAAAGAACAGAGGTCCGACAGCATATGAGTGATATGTTTATTTTGGTTCCTCAGTGAGTAGACCTCATCTCTGAGATCCTCAGTTTGGGACCTCAATTGGTAAATTAGGAGGACCAAGAAATCTGCACTGTCTGGCTGTAGAGGAGGCGTCGACACTGTAGTGTCGGCATTAATTCTTGGAAAGTTACCTTCATCTTTGAAAGTAGCTGGGGCTTGGGGAGGTGCAATAGAACATTCACATATCTGACGGATATTGTCCTCAGCACAGAGGTTTGCTCTCTTAGGGATCGCTAGAGCATGCAGAACAATTGCTACAGAAGTCCTATGTGTCTTAACTGGGAAAATGCCAGCTGAGCTGGTTGTAGACAGAAACTGCCTCAGATTTGCTTTGAGGAGAGGAATCTCCAGAGCGATTTTTTGTGTCAGGTCGTGCCCAGTGGGGTTGGCGGCTGATGAGCTTGATGTGACGGCGGAGCGAAGGCGTATAGATGATGAACTAGAAACCAATTGGCAGAATCAATGGAATAATTCTGAAAAAGGCCGAAATCTCTATGCCTTTATGCCTTCAGTTCGGGTCGTGAGCCGGGAGCGATGCTCATGGCTCCGACTTGGGCTGGCATCCTGTGCCGTCCTCACTGGACAAGGCCTGAAATCAAGGTTGTTCCACTTGGGATTGTTCCCAATGGAGAAATGTGCGTGTGGATTGCCAGAAACTGGGTTGCATATGGTTCTCCACTGTCCATGTTATGCGGGTATAAGATTTCGACTGGAGCGAGGGACGCTCGCTCTATCAGAAATAAACTTAAAGGAATTGTTTGAAACTAGGAGTGCCTTTGTGCACTTCCTAGAATTTTGTAAACTAGCGTATACGAGAAGTAAGGTAATGCCTAGAAGTTGATAGTAGAGACCTACCTCCTCGTGGTGGGGACAGAGACTCATGGTGGGGATGTGATAGACCATTCCCACTGCGAGATTGAATGGTCGAAATTTTTGTACTAACAACTTAACTATTTTGTTGTTATGAGTTGACCTACAGTAGTCTTTGTGTTTTTATTCTAGAAATTAAACCTACTAATATGGTTGAATAAAACACGAAGAAGAAACAAGTTGCATATGGGTGAGAACCCGGGAGGCGACTTGGAAGGGAGCTCACTCAAATGACAAAATGCACCTGCTGAGATGTCAGTTTGCCATTTTGGCTCGCCAAAAAACAGGTCCGACAGCATATGAGTGATATGTTTATTTTGGTTCCTTAGTGAGTAGATCTCATCTCTGAGATCCTCAGTTTGGGACCTCATTTGGTAAATTAGGAGGATCAAGAAATCTGCACTGTCTGGCTGTAGAGGAGGTGTCGACACTGTAGTGTCGGCATTAACTCTTGGAAAATTACCTTCATCTTGGAAAGTATGTGTTGTGACTAGAGACTGGTTTGAGGCACAATTTTGATCATTAATTTCCGATGGAAAATCGGGTCGATTAGTGCTGCATATAACGTGGTTGACAGTGCCGTCAGGTAATGTTCCGTTGCCCACTGCTTTATCGCATGCGGTGGTCATGAGTGAAAGTTCAGGCAAACCGGTATTTGACTGAGAATATTGACTTGGATCAGTGATTGTCTTGTCGATATGGTTAGTGTCAGTCTGGGAGAGAGGAAGTTCAGATATTTCAGAGACATCTTCAAGGCATTTATCACATGCGAACCTTCTCGGACGTTGTTTGGAAAGAGGTGTGATGTCTGTTTTAACCGAGTGGGCACAAAAGGATATTTTGCATACGAACCAACCATTCGTTGTCATGTATGCAAAATAAACTTTTGTGCCCGCTCGGTTAAAACAGACATCACACCTCTTTCCAAACAACGTCGGAGAAGGTTCGCATGTGATAAATACCTTGAAGATGTCTCTGAAATATCTGAACTTCGCGGTAGGCTAGGCAGATGGATTGCTGCAAGTTATTCTGTTTCTGTGACATGCCTGATTTTGGGTCTTTAAATCACTTTGAAGTAGTACACAATGTTCATTTTTAAGAGTTAGTCTTTAATTCCCAGTAGTCTGTTTGCTCTGGCACTATTAAGCTTGCAGCTTTTATATTCGCGTTTCCACAGTGATGCCTGAGAGAGATTGAGAGGATTGAGAAGAATGATTGAGATCAATCTTTTGTGTTAAGAACACAAAAGATTAAAAGAGGGAGAGAATGTCCCTAGGGAAATTGGTAATGCGATGCTTTGTGACTTGGTCAAGGTTGGCTCATTGTCACCTTAGCCTTTAGGGTAATGGGGCGTTTGCCTGGTTCATGAAGGCTAAAACGCTATGCATACAATGTAATGGAGGAATTCAGATGTGAGCAGGAATATTTAAAAATTAGAAATACATGTTTATCATATCACGAAGGTGATACCACATCAGGCTTGAGCAGAGAAAGGTGAATTCACTGGTGGGCGAATCATTATATAAAGTTAATTATAACTATCTAACACTAAATTAATATCAGGAGCATAAACGGACACCGTATGCCACAACTCGCGCACATTTTGCTACTGTTATTAAGAAAAAAAATAACTCAAACTATTATATTAGGGCTATCCATAATCTCTTACATATACCTATTATGACTGTAAATTGCGTGTGTTCTCTGGTCGATTTGCTTGACGAAAAAACCTCGCTATCTACGCCTGAGACCGACTAACCCAGCCACTGAGTGAAAAAAGCCCACCGCGTCATCGACGGGATTCGAACTCTGGCCTTTTCCACCCGGTGTGGGAGAACGGTGACGATACCACTGTGCTAGCCACGCAGACTGTTATTAATAAAAGAGCAATTTCATAAGAAATAAAGGAGCAACTGAGTTTTCGAATGATAGTGTACTTAAGGCAACGTTGCCGTGTTCTTGCGAAAAAATAAAAAGTGAACTAAATAACTGGGCATCATGGTTCTCACAGAACTGCCATTCGCATCAGTCTGTTTTATCAATTAAAAGCAAAATTAAGAAATCAAAAATGATTTAATTGATTTGTCTCCTTCAAAAATGATTTAATTGATTGAAATCATATGTAATATTTAATTGATTGTAATAAATCATTATTAAAGAGTCTGGTGTAGTGGTTCCAGAGTTTTATAGTACTGATAGCTAAGGGATTTCCTGCGTGATTTCTTCATATAAGTAGTGTTTATGTGCATTTTAAAAACTACTGACTTCATTGAGAATGCTTGCTGAAACAGTTTCCAGTTTATTCCAATTCCAGTTATATAGATCCATACGCTACGGATCCATGCCTACAAGAAAACATGGTTAGAAATACCATGTTTTTAAGTATTTCTAAGGGAGAAATACCTCCCTTAGAAATACTTAAGAGTATTAGAGATACTCATATAGGTCTATCATTGATTTATGCAGTAAATACATGAGGAAATGGCTTCGGCACCTGAAGTTATTCCCTACCACTCCTAAAAGTTGTGCTTGAGGCGTTTTCTTCATGTATCACTTAATAAATGGCACCCTCTGTAGTTCTCTGCTTCCGAAGGGAAACTTAACAAATCGTTCCCACTTGGTCAAAGCATCCATGCTTCCAGGCAATGAAATAATCTGTTTCTAAGCACTAGTCATTAGATGAAAACAGTGCTTCTCAACCAGCGTGGGGCGAAATTTCGAAAACAATAAGAATTTTTTTTTTTTTTTTTTTTTTATGAAACCCCCAAACACGAAAGGTATCAAAACCTATAGTACTTAGTACCGTGCATGGGTTGAAGGAGAAGTATGGGGGGAGGGCAGTAGCGGATTAAGATCGGTTGAGGCCCCGGGCGCAGAAGAAAATATTGGGCCCCTTAAAAAAAAGAGAGACAGGAAAAATAAAAATACATGTTAACCATTTTTTTAAATAAATAAAAAATATTATGTGCTATTAATGTTTTATTTCCAAAAAAATTGAATATAATATATGTATAATATAATTAATAATAGCATAATAATAATCACAAAGTTTTGAACTAATAGTTGAACATATTAGTTCAACTAATTTGTTGGGGTTTTGCGTGGGCCCTTCTTAAGTCGGGGCCCAGGGCGCGCGCCCGCCGTTAAATCCGCCTCTGGGGGAGGGGGATGCCGGAAACTTTGCTCTAGAGACTAAACATGGGTTTCACCACTTCAAGCCTCCAATAAGCAAAGTGGTGGTATTTCACCGGTTGATGAAAGTCATCTACCACATCTGAATTATATATAAGTATATTTAATATACTTATATATAATACAACGAGTATAATTTTTTTTTTTTTTTTTTGGTGATTTTCTTAACGACGCCGACCAACCATGAAATTAAACTTGAAAAGTCAATCAAGACAGTATATCCTTTAAAACTTGACACAGTGATATTTATTTTTTTAGGAAATAAAATAATACTGAACAAATTTTAAGCTTTTTAATTTTTCCTCCTCGAATATAGTACCTCTCCATAGATTTTGATGAGTCGAATCCATATTTAAAGTCAGATATTTCTGGAGCACACAGGTTTATAGAAGAATGCAGGTAACTCTTATTGAAAATTTTAATGAAATTTTAACAAGAATTCACCATACATAGTATAAAGATATACTCATTTTTTTTTTTTTTTTTTTTTTGTTTGATTTTCTTTCGTAATGATCATGAGTCTTTCTCCTTCTGATCAATGTCAAGCAATAGTCTGCTAGCGTACTGAACTGCCTTTCTTTGGGTAACGTTTTCCCTATGGTAGCAATATCTTGATGGAAACGTTAATCGCATTCAAATGGTTAAAAAAAAGTCAATGGCAATGGAAGAAAGGCATTTTTTTGAGATATAGCAACCAAGATTTTGTAATAAATTTTCAATGAAGATTTTATATTTATCTGCTCTGTTGTACGTTATAAACTTTTTTTGGTGCTCAAAAATGGTTATAATCCTTTTTGAATGATTTCGAAGCTTCCAGTTCCACTAAGCTCCTCATATATGTTGCACCTATAAAACGCCAATTCTTGTCCTGATTACCTAATTTTCAGGCCAAAATAAATTTCATATGCCTGTCTCTGAGACGTAGCCCAGTGGTCAGGAGCGAGAGTGCATAGCACGCGTTCCTTGAGTGGAACGGCGTTCAAACCCATGACTACTAAAATACGATAAATATTTGTATTGACGATTTATTGTAAACTCTATTGACTTGGTTGTCGTGCCGGAGTATAAACAGAAAATTTATTTATTTAATTGTAATCACCGCACACATAACTAAAGCTACCTGGCGAATTAACACACTGACGTGGCATTTTAAAAGCATGTTCAACTGCAACTGATATCGAAAACTATAAAAAAAAAAAAAAAAAAAGAAAGAAAGAAAAGCACGAATTTACAAATACTGTATGCACTTAACTCTGACTGATTGACCTGTCTGAGAGTTTGCTTTATATATTTATTTAATTATTTTTATTTATTTAATTATATAACAAGATGTAGAAAACTCTTGATTTCAGAATTTCTCAGTCTGCTGTCCAACTAACATGAACACATAGACCAAAATCTAAGTACGCGGAACTTAAAATATGAAATATTTTACGAACTGAGGGTGGTAGGCAAAATCCGCCTGCGTATTAGAAATAAGAAAATAAGTATATTAAAAAAACAGACTACATTTACCATATTTTTATTAAACACATTTTTCATTGCTGTACGGTGTATTCTTCCAGTCATCCATGTATTTAATATATGGCGCCTCCGTAGCCAGGTGGGCAAGAGCAGTGCGTAGCACACGCTTCTTGATTAGACCGGGGTTCGAGCCCGTGACCACCAAATACGGAGGATGCGGAAAGGTCAGGGAATGACCACCGCATATCCTCGGAGCAATATGGCCTTAGTTGCTAATGCTCCTAAAATCCAAACAACAAACAACATTTTATATATAGGCTGACTTTGCAATTTGTATTGACCTTAAAATTTTTTATCAATGGTTAATATAATACTGACATACATATAAATGGTAGACACAAAAGTACGCCTCTTGGAAAACTGTATGGGGGCGTTGTTTATATTATGGTGATATGATATTTTTTGAAGAAATGGTTGGGTGGGATGTATGATTCAAAAGGTTCAGGACTGCTGACTTCGAATTACTGGTGATTTCTGCCTATTTTGCTTTTTATGTACGCGTTTTGTATGTGTAAAAGCCGAGAAACAAAAGCGAAAATGGAAAACCATTGATCAACTAGAAACCAATAATATCTGAAAGGTGCTTTCTAAAACTTTTGTACAATAGGTTTTTGAGGACATTAGATACTCCTGATGTCCCTCACGCATATGAACCGGTTCTTGGATAGAAGTCCAGTAACCACAGAATTGGTGCATCATCTTGGCTTCTGCATTGTATTTTTGCTTACAGCCCAAAAGGATCAATGTCTTTCGCAAGCGTAAATGACTGCGCTGCCAGTAAGAAATGGAAATCTTCGCGTAGCAAAAGGTGGAAGTGAAATATGGAGCCAGCAAATATGAAATCGAAATTTAAACCAAAAGAAAAACTGCACAAAACCAAAGAATACTTTGAATATTTGACAGAAAATGATTTTCAGAAGAAAATCTACGAATAATAATTGCTAATCGCTGGCCTTCGGAACTCAGGTGTGTCCAAATACTTTTTAAAGGAATAGTTCCCACGATGAAATCAATTTTTATCTTTTCTGATTCTTAAGCCATTTTTAGAGAACACCGAACTTGTGTTTTAATATTTTCCCCAAAGCTGTATTAATTATTTTACAGTTTAATTTAGGTTAATGTTTGGATCACTGTATTGCTGTAATGATATCCAGTTTCTCTGAATTCAACCGTGTTCGATGAACAAAGGCGAATATTGGATAGTTAATGCTAAAACCAGCCATCTGATCAGCAATCTTGACAAAAAAAAGTTTAATAATATAACATTTTAATCTCTCTATATATTAAAAAAAAATCCCTCCTAGTGATATTTATTCGAGCCAATGGGAGAAGAGGGCAAGGCAATTACGTCACTACAAATGCAATTAATTATTGAGAACTGCCTCCATAACGTTCACCACCTCGTGCTGCATCATTTGATGTTCCATTGTAACGTTTTTTGTACATTAATGAATATTGTATATTTGTAAAATAGTTTAGCATTTTGTGAATATTTTAAATATTTATATAGTTTGTATTTCAGTTAAATATTTTACTCTTTCGGAAGCAACAATATTCCTCATGCATTATGAACCCGAATCAAAAGGCCTTTTCCTAAGTGACCTATGTAAACGCAGGTAAATAATTACATAGTGATATTTATGTGACCTTGAGAATGCCGCGCACTACAAATGCACAGGTAAATAATTACATAGGTAATTTCCTGATTAGATATCGATCAGTGACATTGTGTTTTTTGCCTGGGCACCTGGAGTTCTCTCCAAACTCAGCATTTTTACTCTGTGTAGAACGCAATACTCTGCATAAGGCCAGGGCGTGTGTTTTGTGAAGTATTAGTGTGGGTTGCGTTGTTTCTCTGGCCATTTATCCTGTTGAGAGCCACTAACACCCCCAGTTTCCGTTACCGTCCCAGGTAGCTGGGCTAGGACACATTAGGAGAGAAGAAAGCTCTGCCAGGGTGAACCCTGGGGTAGCCTAGGCATCCAAGGAGAGCCCCTAAAAATATATATATATATATATATATTGGAAAGGGGAGATAGGAAGAAGGTGGGATAAAAGTGGTAGAGAACAGTGCGGGGCAGTAGTTTGTCTCCCCTTTCAAAGCAGGACTCGCCTGCTTTGAAAGGGGAGACAGTATGGGGACTCCTGGTCTAGAGGGTGGGAGTTGAAAGTGGGTGGTGGGGTGAGCCACCAGGCGAAAGGTGGTAGGGGCCACTCAGGGCGGGGGATTGGGGAAGGCGACTCAACCACCCCAGGTGGTAGGAATAAAAGAACATAGGGAAAGAGAACTCTATGGTGGAGCTTCTTTTTTGCAGCTCTGTCCCACACTAGCCTGAGGGTTACCCAAATGGCCAGTGTCAGCTTGGATAACCATGAGGCCCCTGAGGGCCTGCATAGCCATCAGTCTGTTCGGTCAAGAGGCTAAGATAGAACATGCAATTATTAATAACTTTCAGTCACTCAACATTTACACAATTTTACTTTTTATAGTTTTTTCTTACACTTTCAATTTTCTTTTATATATTAGATTAGATATCGATCAGTGCGTTTCGACAGGTGTATCTTTTACGTAGAAAAGATTTTACTTACTCCATAACTACATATTACATAGAAAAGCGTGCGCGGGGTTTGGCGAGTAAAGCGAGCAGGGGGTGGAGCCCCCTGGTTATTATTAAAATAATTTTATTTCTCAGATAATTGGGCTCAAAAGCCCACACACTTTTAAATTTCTGGCATTCCCAGCGAGCTGGTACACCCACAATGAAAGCAACGCGGAGATTGGGGGAACCCCAGGTGCCCAGTGGCGTAGCTACTATGGAGGCAATTGCCTAGGCAGGCAGGCAATTGCCTCCAGGCCCCCGTCTTTGGCCCTCTCCTCTTTTTGAAATTTTCATTAATTAAGTAAGGCCCGAACATGTCTTTGCCTCCGGGCCCGAAAAAGGGTAGCTACACTACTGCTGGTGCCGCTAGACATCAATACACTTTCACCCGTGGGCGACCTTTAGCATAGGAGTGTATACAGACGGTTTGGATGGGTTAGAGGGAGATTAGTAATCTCTGTAAAATAAACTTATAACTGGTACAATGAGCACAGGTTACACCAGACAGAACATCTTGTTAGCTGTTAGGAATAAATGTCTATCCACAGTTTTGCATTTTACCAGTATATATGGAATACTGGTGATCAGTTCGTAATTTTATCATTAGCCCAGTGAAAGTGACTTGAAATGATCCCAAATAAAGCAAGATAGAATAGGTCATTTAGTTATGCTATTCCTCGAAAGAGAAAGTCACTTTATGAAAACGTTGACTCTGGCAAGGATTGATTGTCGTTCGCTGTAAGGATTACTTCTGGTGTGAGGCCCGGGGCTTGCTTAGGCGATCTCGTTCAACCGTTTCACCGTTTCGAAAGGCAGGTTTTGGTGGTTGTATTGCTCAGCGTTTGTGTCTTATACTGCACATGGAATCTGTATATCTGGGTCTTTTATCGGTATTTATTTGGATCTGTATCCCAAGACATTGAAGATCTTCCAATGTATTGGCTGGGAAATTTCAATGAGTTAATGACAACAAAGATTTGTTGTAGAAGCTACAGTCACGCCTAAAAGTTTGGAATCACAGCAGTTTTCGTTAATTTTTTGAACTTAACTATGACAATGCAAGATTTAATATAAAAAAACAAACAAACAAACACACTACTAAGTATTTTAAGTGTTTTTTTTTAAAATTAAGCATTTAATAGTTTACAGCAAAAAATATTGAAATGATTAATATGAACAACTACTGTATTTTGATTTTTCATCAAAATATCCTCCACGAGATTTTATCACTGCTTTACACAGACTTGGCAATCTGGCGATTAATTTTATAATAATGTCTTGACAAATTATTCCAAGCGATCTACAAGGTTCTCCATAAATTTTATGAAGATGGGCAGACTTCGCGGTCTAGATTTATTTATTTAGATGATTGCAAGTTACAATCGGCCCAATTAATTTTATAATAATGTCTTGACAAATTATTCCAAGCGATCTACAAGGTTCTCCATAAATTTTATGAAGATGGGCAGACTTCGCGGTCTAGATTTATTTATTTAGATGATTGCAAGTTACAATCGGCCCATGCACGGCGTGGAAGCTAGAGGGGCATATTTACGATGCAGAGGATAAATTTACAAAATATTTACAGTTTAGTAATGAAGGAAATATGTATATTAATATAAAAATTTTGTTATTCATTGCTAGATGTATTCGTAGAGGAGCATTTGAAACTAAAATTTATTAATTTCGCACCTGAATGTCGTGATGACAGCATAACTCAGAGTACTAAAAGGCAATGGGTACCAGCTAGTAGTGTTGCAACTCAGTTGTGTCTTGGTAGATAGTCTTTCTGTAGGCCGAGCATAGTTTCACAGTTAATCTGAAACAAGTTTAGGGTTTCTGTGGTATTTAGTGGGAACATCGTGTTTAAACTTTTCAAGGAGTTTAGATTAGTATAGTGACCAGATCCTTAGTACAGTATTCCAATGCGGGACGTCTGGGTGGGATTTTACAACCCCCTAGAAACAATATACACATATTTTTTTAAATTTATTTTTTTATTTATAAAAATATTCACATAAAATATAAATAAAATACATATACTTCTTTGAACAAAACTTATAAAATAAAATATCACACTTCTTAAAAAAAACCAAATATAGCCTATATATATATTTTTTATTTATTTTATTTATTATTATTTTTTTTTCACAGAAAAGCTGACATTCAGTATAGGTACCCCTCATGTTGGACAGACAAATTATCGTGATCGAGATCCGCTAATATTCGTAAAATCGGACAAATGCTAACTTATTGTGATTTTTTCCAAATAAAAATAGGATAATAAATATAAGCTAAGGATATTAAGAAATATTAAAAGTTTGAAATATATTTTAAGTCAGGAAAGGTACCCCTCATATTACGCCACATTACGAACAGAAGGTTGCGTGAAGGACGTCAACTGAGAAAAATAGTTGTTATTAGAAGGGAAAAAAAAAAACATTTATTAGATGGGTCATATTTTTAATCGACTTTCATTTAAGTTAAGTGAAAAAAGGTTGTTTTTTTCTGTGAAATAATACTAATAGTAAAAATACATACATACTTCTTTTAACAATAAAACAAGAGAAATTAAATAATATAATTAAATATATTTTTTCGTTGAGTGAATTTTTCTTAATAATTCTTCGTTATTTGCTATTTCTTCGTAAAATTCTTCACAAGAATTAGCAAAATTGCACCTTAACTTGTAGTATTGCTTTCAGCGTTTCTATGGTCAGTTGTTTTTTTGTTGATCACAACTTATTTACTACCTAAAAATCTCTTTCCGTTGTACCATTGGTTCCGGCAAACATAATGCAAATGATTTGCCATGGAGGTTACATGTCCAATCTGGGACATTTTCCGGGACAGTTTGCAATGCTGGGAAAACGACTGAAATCCGGGGCGTCTGGTCACTTTAGGCATATCATACCTTCCTGTCAGTAGCTTGGCCAGGATATGAATATTTGTCCAAATGACAATAAACATCCACAGTGTCAACTCCATATTTGCATACAAAATGCCTCTGGAGACAGTGAAGCGGATTCGAAAATCTTGTTTAGCCACCTGAGTATCCAATATTCTATATTTAGGAAGGTTTTAACTTACGTTTCAGGAGCTAAGGACCAGATGACCGAAGCGTGTAAGGCAACCAGATGATTCCATAAAAGCTCTATTTGGTTTAGTCAGGCGATTGGGGTGGATACACCATAATTTGAAATATCCCCTCCTCTTGTTTAGTTGTTAGAAAGTCCCTGCACAGCTTATAGTTGTACTTGGTGTCATTGTCTTGTTGTAATATAAATTTTCTTCCACGAAGTCCAGAGAATATTGCATTATGTTCAATAATGTTTTTATAGCCTTCATTTCTTAAAAATTCCTTCAATTCTGACGATGTCACCCACTCCAGCAAAACAGATGCAACTCTAGATCATGATGGAACCACCACCGTACTTGACTGTAGCCGCCAAACAATGTGGCACTATTTTTTTCTTCAGTTGATCATCTCACGTAAACTCTACGCTTGGATTCAAAAATTTCAAATTTCGATTTCCTATTGAACTCAGCTCGCAGGTGCAGTAAGTTCGTCGACTGCGTTTAGAATCAGCGTTATGGTCTTATCTTGTGATTCCGTTGTTATGTGGTTCCTGATCGTGGTTTTTCCTTTAAACTGCCAGTCTTCTTGAATCGTCGAATGGTAGATTTCACGCCTTTAAACGAAAACCTAATCTTTTGCCAACTTCTCATGGAATAGCTTTCTTTATACAGAGTTGTAATAGCACTTTTTTTTTTTTAACACCCAGTTCCTTATTTCTTGCTATATTTATCACGAAATATGCAAAACTTGCATCAAATACTCTTTCGAAGTGGCGGGTGTTCGATTATATAAGTTACAGGTCTTGCTCCTCAATTTATATTATTGCAAAACACTTTAGAATCATCTATAATCTTCTGTAATATTGAAACAATACAGTACTCCCAATTTCAAGGGTATTCTAGAATCATCTACAACGTTCTACCACATTCAGAAATCTACACCTTTCTGGAATATTCTAGAAATTTCTTAAAATATTAAGTTTTTTGATTTTATTCATAATAGAAATTCAATAATAGAAAATCCGTAATAAAAGTTGGTAAACAAGCTGGACCTAATTTCTCAACTCCTCTTCAACTGATCTTGTAGTTAGTCAGGTATTGTAGTCAGGTGGAGGGAATAGGGTTTCTCGTAGAGTTACTTCTGGGTTTTCAGCTCGCAAAATATGCAAATCGGGCGTGAACTCGCATTCTAAGTTCAATTATACAATACGAATATGACCGGTAAGCTCTGGCGCCGTTAAAAATAATTTGAATTTCGCATATATGGTAAAGAACCGAAACAAAGAGGTGGTAGTGTTATAATCACTTCACTACTGGTATGCTAATTTAGCGAATTTGTTTTATTTCACTCAGTTAGAATTCTGATATTATATTAAACGTCCAGATTTTGAATTATATAGCTGACATTCATTGTTGATAAAGTAACCGAAGGAGAAAAAAAATTATATTCAATTTTCGATATTAATCTAATATTAAACTGTATTAAATTTCTTTAGTGTTAATAACTCTTTTCATCTTTTAACGTATGTAGTATGTCGTGTGTATACATCCTTTCTTCTTTATTATTAAATTTTTAAAGACGAGAGATGGGAGTTGTGTCACCCCTGAATTTTTTTTTTATATTTTAAATTGGAATGCCTTGTTGTTGCTTTCACCTTTACGTTGATATCTGTAATACAGTGCTGGTTTTTGTCCTATAAATTAACTATAAGTGAATTTATAGGACAAAAGGACGGCTAATTCAGTTGGCAGAAATTTATGAGGCATTGAATGGTAATTATCTGTATAATTTTGATGTGGGAGTCACCAGACCCAAGCGGTTTAAATCTTGTTCGGTGAGAGAACATAGGCAATTAAGAAGGGGTCTAAAACTGAAATGCAGAATTCTTACTTACGGCAAGAGAGGTAAATGCGCATTCAACAGTAGCAAAATTGTGAACGATAGATTTTGTTTTAAAATAACTTTTAAAGTAGCGTACGTGGCAATGTTTTTTATTAATAATTGCAATGTTTTTTATTAATAATTTTTGTAATTATGCATATCTGAAAACGGTTTGAAATATTTTAATTGTGTGTAGATGGGAATCGAAAACAATTCTTTATGCAGTCTGTAGAATGACGAGGAATAAAACAAAACGGCTATATATATATGTATGTGTTTTCAATTGGCCTAACCACATTGAGGAAGCAAAAACATCTGCTTGCGACAGTCAAGAGCGCTTGTTTATCGGGTGATTTCCAACATATTTATCGAATTGTGACGGAACCATTGCATCGAACGGTTTCTACATTGTACTGTAATAGAAATCCAGCCTAATACTCACTTGCCATTGAAATACGAATATCCTTACCGCTGATTAATAGTGTACAAGCGCTATAAAAAGATCAATGCTTTCAACGTAGGTAGACCTGGTTCTATTTTATAGTTTGAAGTGCAGAAGTTATGGTAAGCGCGATGGACGTCGAACGGGTTATAAACGTGGATATCAGGAGGGTTGATGTCAACGACAAACGATGTACATCGTATATAGATGGTGGAACTGGTCCCAAATATATGTTGTTTATAAGGACCGCAAATCAATAGAAAACATTCAGTAGCCAGAAGCGATGTGGAGAAAATGGAAAGTAACTTTCACAGGCTTGGGGAAGAGCGATACCGACAGGCAGATGACACTAGAAAAATTCGCGCAATACTACGTGAATCCGCCGACGGTAATTTCTTTCAGCACAGTCCTCTAGTGGTTAGGGTATAAAAAAAGTACAATCTCACATTGTTTTCCCTTTCCCGCCTGCACAATAAAGAACGCAGAAACAAAAGTTTTGTGGTCCATCCAGCTTCGCTTAGTAGCAACGATGACCTCGTGATAAGAGTAAGATGCTTGTTGAAGATTGGACTGTGTTGAGGATCTGGTAGAAGAGCAGTGTCAGAAAAAGTTACGAATCGAACTCCGTCATCACGACCGTCTTCAGTAAGAAATGTGAGACGGGGGGGTGATGAGAACTGCCATCTTAAGAAACAGACGATGATAGATTCAAAAAGTATCAGAATTAATACCAATGAACAATGCTAGGTGCAACTTCTGGTGCTGGCACAATTGCCTTTTTTTTGTTTCTAAATGGGATGTACAAACCAAAAATTTAATGCTAATGTGAAAATGTTTTATACTCGAGTAAAAACTGTGCTTTATATAGTATTTACATATAAACGAGAACTTATGTTAATCTTTTTCGTGCATAATTATATAATGCTTCACTTTTTTATGAGTTTCGTTATGTGTATTAGCGAAGTTTGGGTGAGAAGACTGGGTCTGGAATGTAACTCGCTTTTTTGTTGTATAAAACTGAGTTCTTTTTTTGTTGTATAAAACTGAGTTCAAGTTAAAAACAGCCTCTTCCCTCCTAGTACAGATCTGCTATACATTACTACCCTAAAAATATACAAGGTGGACAAAATAATAGGAACACCTATGATATGAGTTACATGATTTGTTTGCTTAAGAGATTTATGGCCGATTATGAGTTGCAGGAATGCACTCGCATAATGTTGGACCACCCTTTGCTTTTAAAACGGCTTGTATTCTACGTAGAATAGATTTAAACTGTTTTAAGAGGAATATTTGACCATTCTTCATGAAGGAAATTTTCAAGCTCTTTAACTGATGAAGGCGAAGGAAATCTGCTTCTCACTCTCCTCTCCAAATATGCCCAAAGTGGCTTAATAACGTTGAAGTTTGGTGATTGTGCAAGTCACGGCAGATGCTTAGCGTCAGTTTCATGCTCCTCAAACCAAGATTGAACATATCTGGTTGTGTGCATCAGAGCATTATCATCTTGAAACGTGGCATCATTTGTGGGAAACAATGTTTGCACCTTAGGATGAACTTGGTTACTTAGAATATCAAGATAATCAGCGGCAGTTATTTGTCTGTTCAGGGTGACGATAGGACCTAAAGAATACCAAGCTATTGCTACCCGAACCATTGTTGATCCTCCTCCATGTTTGACGGTTGGCATAAGACTCAGGATGATGTGCTTCCTTTGACATTCGCCAAACTTAAACTCTTCCTGACGTTAGTGTGAATGATGATTCTTCTGAAAATATGAGGTTTCCAATCATCAAGTATCCAGTATTTGTGCTTCTTAAATTTGCATCCTCCATTTTGTCATTACCATAACGAGTAGTTTGGGAATAGTGGCTCTGCGATAAATGAGAGCTTTATGAAATTCTCTCCGAACTTATAAAGCAGACTTTTTTTCTAGAAACTGGATTGCTGAGACGCACATTAAGTTCTGCAGTTAATTTTGAGGCAGTAGTTTTGTTTTCGGGCTACAATCTTTTCCTGTGTCCGGCGGTCTCTTTCATTCAGGTTTAATTTTCTGACATAATTCATCCTATCGCATTTTGTTTTTTCATATTTGGTGAAAGCAGACATCACTTTTGATACATTTTATTTTATTTTATTATTACTTTTTTTTTTTTTTTCCACTTTTAATTTGTATTTATTTATTTATTCATTTTTGCTGGTTCCCTGGGTTTGGGCTGCCCGATGGACAGGATTTTATTATCTAGTTTTTATTATTTTCTTAGATAGGTACATATATATATATTTTTTTTTCCTTTTTTTTAATTATTATTATTTATTATTTTTATTTTTATTTTATTTTATTTATTTTTATTATTATTATTATTTTTTTTTTTTGCTCTGATATTAGGGCAGTAAGAGCTGTTAAACCAGGTAGGTCGCGATACATGCGTAGTTGTGGCCTACCTCCCCGTGGTGTAGGCGGACACTGAGCAGGCTTTCCAGGTGATCGCCTGCCTGGTGACAAAACGGCCAGAAACAACTAAAAACAACACACACACACTGCATGAACATAACGTTACACACATTTCTGGCCTTTTACAGTGCTTTCTGTAATCATCACAGTGTACGAAGGCGGAGATGAATTGACGTTCAGGTGCCGTCCTACATAAGATACTATACATGTCTACTATACATACATGTCTTTTGATACAGTTGCTCGGAATACATTAAACAAATTATCAATTTTAGTCATGATGCCCCGCTAAACGTACACCAACAAATTTGTCCTGTTTGGATTTCAGACAGATTAGTCATTTTCTTCATGTACCTTTTTATATCACCTTTAAATAAATATCAGCTTTTATTGTCTTTCACGGTACTACATGCAAGAAACAAAAACAAACAAACAAACAAAAAAAAAACATTACCTGCATGTTCATAAATGCATTATACAGTCATTACAAAAGCTACTACTTTCATATGAGGTGTTTCCGTTATTTTGCCCGCCCCCTATAATCGGATATTCTAATTGGAGAATGTGTCAGGCTTTCTAAAATCTGCATATCTTTAAAATATTACAGTATATAAATTTAGTGAAGGTCTTTCTCAGTTGTACATTAGTGTGAAAGAAAAAGAGTTAAGTGAATTCGATAGTCGAATCAGTACAATATTAATAATGGTAATCATACTGTCATTGTTATACTGACATGCTTGGCTAACTCACATCACTTGAAAGCTACTTAACAGGATGAAACAATAGAATAACTAAAGATTACGAAAAGCGTGGCTGCCCATCTGGCGCACCCAAATGGGTAGATAAGCAAAAAGGCAAACGCTCTTATCTTCACCATTTAATGAATTATCAAGAGTTGGTAAGTGCACTGTTCAATCATTCCGGAAACGAGGTGAGGGTACTGTAATTCTTTATCAGTATAATCTCCGTAGCCGTATATGGCATAAAAATATCACTTTAATCTCAGATTTGTATATCCTTGGAGCATTGAATACTGCTTTATCGTATTCTTCGAATCCAGCGTAGCAGGAATTCTTGATAATTGAAGGAACCCTTAGAGAAATCGATTTCAAGGATCCCAAACTACAAATTATTCTCAAGTGAATCACTAGTGAACTACTGTATTTCCTGTTTTTAGTTTACGAGGTCACATTTCTGTTGTATTACCCTTCGGCACCAGTAACTGTATGATGGATATTTTAATTTTGATCAGCCCTCTCAAAACAAGGACGGAGCTATTCAAATTATAAACACCACGCGTAGAAATCGTATTTACAGTCTATTTCAAACAAAATTCAAGTGCGTATATGGGAAGGGTTATTTGTATTTCCATCTGCCACCTTGAAACAGACTGCATTAGTTTATTTTATTTTTCCGTTTGTACTCCTGGATGATCATATAAGGTAAGAGGAATTCACAAGAAATAGAGAGTACAAGAACATTATACTGTATTTAGTATTCACGGGCTTGAACTACGGTCGCTCAAAGCCCGTGCACTTTTGTACTCTTGTGATTGATTATTTGGCTACGGAGGCCTTTGCTTAGAACTTTTGTGTTTGGTTGTCAGTTTTCATATGATAGTCTTAGTTATTTTTCCCATAATGAATGCCAAAAAATGAGGTTCCGAAAAAATACTTGTTATGAAGAGTTGATATATTAGAAATAAAAGAGCCCTCTCCCACCTCATTCAATCTGACTTTGTATGGTCAAGAATCAGTAGAATAAGCGGAACACCTTAATCAATCACGGATGCATCAGGATTAGCTTCAGGTATGAGTAAATACGCTCACTTTATAATTTCAAATTTACGTGCATTTTAAGGTTGATAAACATTAGTGAACTTTTCATACATTGATTTGTTTTTAGCCTGCCGAAGCAAATAGGTACGCAGATAGCGGATTTATTTTTTGCTCCCGACCGCCGTTTTATATCAGAATCCATTTTATCACATTGGAAATGTTTTCTCTGAGACCGTCCGAGAACATAAATTAAAGCAACCATTAACTGTGACATCCAGTGACCATCCTTCCTTCTAGTAGGTATTATAAATGTACTAACTGTCATTACCATCTGTTTGTTTTCCAGTGTGCTTGGGAAGGTTCTGTGAAGTTCGTGTTTACTGATGCGAATCTACTCAATTACTTGCTGTGCACTTTGTGTTGATTGGACGTTTTTCATATATTAGCTGATGCGCGCTTCTTACAGATAAGACATTTCGCTAATGCTCACAGTGAGATCCAATTCAGTAACTGGGTAATTTGCCAGCGTATGCCCCCCCCCCCATCTCCTTGTGTATTTTAAGAACATCGTAAAAGCTAATAACCGCTCTTTGTATAAACGCTAATAAAGATAAAACAAATTTATTTTGATAACTGACATTGGAGAAACTATCCACATTTCGATGCTTAAGACGATATATTTTAATTTTGATAATAAAGGGCATTGTGATGAGTTAAAGGACCGCCGTTAATTTGGTTCGTTGCTTTTCTTATTGGTCATATTGTAATATCCATAAACATTTTAAAATACAGT